>NW_021939718.1:2654844-2690524 GCF_001715985.3 Manacus vitellinus | reverse complement strand
CTTTGTTCCCACTGTAAGAGAAAATCAGGTTTATGACCACCTGAGAAACCTGAGTGTACATAAGCCTGTGGGACCCAATGAGATGCTACGTTCCCTGAGGGAATTGGTTGATGTAGTTGCCAAGCCACTTTCCATGATATTGGAAAAATCATGGCACTCAGGGTGACAGGAAGAGGGGAAGCATTGTACCCATCTTTAAAAGGGATGGAAAGGAGGACCCTGGGAACTACTAGCCTGTCAGCCAGACCTCTATGACTGGAAAGATCATGGAACACATCCTCCTAGAAACCCTGCCAAGGCACATGGAAAACAGGGAAATAATCCAAGACAGTCAGCACAGCTTCACGAATGGCAAGTCCTGCTGGACCAACCTAGTGGCCTTCTATGATGGAGTGACTGTATCAGGGAAGGGTTACAGATGTCATTTATCTGGACTTCTGTAAAGCCTTTGACACGGTCCCCCCCAACATCCTTCTTTCTAAGTTGGATTTGTTAAGTGGACTGTTAGACGCATAAGGAAGTGGCTGGATGGTCACATCCAGAAGGTAGTGGTGAATGGCTCAGAGTCCCATTGGACAAGCGGTGTCCCTTAAGGGCCTGTCCATATTGGGACCAGCATTATTTAATATTTTCATCAATGACATAGATGAAGGGATCCAGTGCACTCCAGTAACTTTGCAGATGACACCAAGCTGAGTGGTGTAGATGACACACCTGAAGGAGACAGGACGACATGCAGAGGGACCTGTATAAACCCAAGAAGTAGTACCATGGGACTCTCATGAGATTTAATAAGACCAAAGTGCTGCACCTGGGTTGGGGCAAGCCCTGGTATCAGTCCAGGCTGGGGAATGAACAGATCAAGAGCAGCCCTGCTGAGAAGGACATGGGGTCCTGGTGGGTGAGAGGCTAGAGATGAGCCATCAATCTGCTCTCACAGCCCAGAAAGCCATGTGTGTCCTGGGCTGCATCCAAAGCAGTGTGGGCAGCAGGTTGAGGGAGGGGATTCTGCCCCTCTGCTCTGCTCTGGTGAGACCCACCTGCAGTGCTGCATCCAGCTCTGGGGTCCCCAGTGCAGGAAGGACATGGACCTGTTGGAGCAAGTCCAGAGGAGGGTCACCAAGATGATCAGAGGGATGGAGCACCTTTCCTATGAGGAAAGGCTTAAAGAATTGAGTTTGTTCAGCCAGGAGAAGAGAAGGCTTTAGGGTGACCTTATTTAAGCCTTCTCATACCTGAAGGGAGCCCACAAGGCAGATGGAGAGGGACTTTTTATAAGAGCATGGAGTGACAGGAATGGATTCCATCTGAAAGAGAGTAGGTTTAGATTAGATATTGAGAAGAAATTCTTGACTGTGAGGGTGGTGAGGCACTGGCACAGGTTGCCCAGAGAAGCTGTGGATGCCCCATCCCTGGAAGTGTTCAAGGCCAGGTTGGATGGGGCTTTGAGCCACCTGGTCTAGTGGAAGGTGTCCCTGCCCTTGGCAGGTGCGTTGGAACTATGTGATATTTACAGTCCCTTCCAACCATTTTATGATTCTATAATTATGATGTCAGTAATTTCCATTGAGGTCTCTAGTGGTCAAAATGCAAGTATACTTCAGGCTGCTGGTATGAAGTGAGCCTTCTTGCTTTCCCAGCACTTTGATGAAACTCCATACAGCTGTGGATTCTAGCTTTGGAGCATGGAGGCTGAAAAAGAAGAATGTTACTTTTTCCTTCATTTCTGCTTATCTTGCTCCTATTTTCTTGCAGGTACTATGTCCTACAAACAAGAAAGTGAAAAAGAGTATAAAGTCCAAATTTGAAATGTGCTTCAAATACAATAATATATTTGTGCGTGAAGTTCTAACACCTCTGAAAAAGAATCCACTGCTTTGTGATGGCTATACGATAGCTACGACACTGTATGGTTTGTGTTTTTTTTAAAGTGAGGGGTTGAGTTTTTCTTTATATCAAGGAGCTCCTCACTGCATTACCTTAAAAGAACTGCACACACCTGTAACAGACAGATAACATAAAAATACCAAAAATTATGTTTCGCCATTGCTTCTGCCTGTCAAAAACTTCCTACCAAAAATTCTGTGTCAGTTTTCCACTAGAAGTTCTCACCAGGATTTTCCCACTGGAGTTTTCCTGCCAAAGGATCCTGGTATTGTTCATGGTTATCATATCTGCGAACATTTGAATAGGGCTACGTGCCAAGAAACCACACACAACCTCCTTTGAATACTATAAAAGATGAGGAAAAGTTTGGGAAAAGCAGGGAAAGAGGAGTGAGAGAGAGAGTTGGCTATAGCAGCTAAAAATCTCTTTTCCTCCTCACCTTTTCTTCTGCCACCATAAGCTGCCTGCCATTACCAGAGACTGGACTTCTGCTGTCTTGAAGTGGACTGAGACCCACCGTGCCACCTGTGTGAGTTTTTTCCACCCTGACCATATTTCTGAGGGCCGAGAGGTGCAGACCGAGACCTCTGCACGGCCTGGGACACAGCCCAGGGTGAGCAGCGGAGAGGTCCACATCCTGGCTGCATTCCAGAGAACTAAGACCCCCTGCAGCTAAAGAGATAACATCAAAGACAGCAGAGACCGGAGAAAAAAAAAGGCAAAAAACTGCTTCTCTCTCTCTCCCCCCCCACCCCACAGACCAGCTGGGACGGAAAGGTAGTTTTGGTGGTAATCTTTTCTCTGCTTCTTAAAGTAATCTTAGTATTTTCCAGCCTTTTCTTATTTTTTCCTCTTTCTCTTTGCATCTCTTAGCAATTAATAAAAACAGTTTTAGTATCAACAGATAACTTGTATGAGTTTTAATTTTGCTCAAGGGAATATTTGAATCTAAAAGTTCTTTCTGCAATATTTAAGCAGATCGTAACAACACCAAATAAAGAGCCTTTTAGATATCACTGAAATGTAGCAGCATAAAATATCTTCTAAGTAGAATACTTTTCAAAGACTGCATTCAAATTGAAAAACAAAAACAACAAACAACCCAAAACATAGAGCATATTAGAAAGGCACCAAGAAGTCTTTTAGGCTTAGTGTTTTATTAAATAGGTAGCAAGTAAATCAGCTACAACAGTAGCTTTGACTGCAATGCTGCCAGGTGTTTTCTGTTCTCAAGCACAAAAGTCTGCTTTCGGCAGAGTTATTTTGTCTTAAAGGTTATTAGCCTTTTAGCTAAATTTGGGGGGCCCAAATACCTTTCATCTTCGCAGCTGCCAGCTTGCTGAGAGGCAGTCATGTTTCACAGAGAAGAACCTGCAAACAAATTGGTGTATCTGCACCAGCAAGGCCTAAGAATTTGTTGGGAAATCCAGCTGGCACCAATTCACCTGCAACACTGATCTTCTTCATATTCTGTGTGATTCCAGTTTTCAGTGCTTCAAAAAAGGAAAGATCAGAAAAGAAAAACAAACAAACAGAAACCCCAAACAACAAAAAAACCAACCAACCAAAAAAAAAAACCACCCACCGAACAAACAAGCAAATCCAACCAAACTGACCAAACCAAACCAGGGATGTAAATGAGACACCACTGACAAATGGGTAGGAGGGAATTGTTCATTACAAAGTAAGTGTTCATAGGTTATTCTGTTAAATAAATATACAGTGGAGAAATTATAAAAATACCATTATTTGTTGTTGATACCCATGGCTGTTTAAGGGTGGTAGGAATACAGTGTACTTACTGCCCTTTTACATAGCATATCAATATGTTTCTTTTCTAGCAAGATCTGTGAGAGGTTCTTCTCAAAGCCAGGGTTATTAATGAAGGAGCTGTGCAGGAGATCTTTCCAAAATTGTAGCATCAGTTAAAGTCCAGAAAAGGATTTTCAGTGGAAACTCTCTCCATCATAGTTATTGTGTCCAGCTCTCTACAATATAAAGGATCTGAAGAGTTTTGCTTTTCCCTGCTTAGCAGCAGTCAGAGGATTGAGTACAAAACACCATGCATCATTTTTCAAAATGGTTTTGTTTTACTATTTGCTATTGACCTTTTAGCAAAAAAAAAAAAAAAAAGGAGCTTTAAACTAACTGATCCAAACCAAGGAAACACATTAATTATTTAGAAATTCTCATGCCTATGTTTTAGAAGAGTCCTTTAAGACAACTTTTTATTTCCTTTTCAGTTTAGGATATACTAAAACCTGTAGTTTTCACAGGAAGTTAAAAGTGCCACATAAATGGCAGTGGGGAAGTGTAAAATATAAATTGCTTATTAAGGAAACTTTGCAACTACATCGAACTGTTTACTGGGATAGCAGAGATCTCGTGATATCCTTGTATTCAAACAAAGATTAAAAAAAAGAAAAGATTTTACAAGATAGAAGTTTGTTCAGTCACATTTTTAAAGGTTGTAATTAAAAAAAAAAGTTAGGATACATTTCCGCTACTTCAAAGAAAAATATCAAAATACCTAGATCATAAAATGCTCCATTTTCATTTGGTCTGAAAAAATCATGTTTTATTTTCATATAAAACAAGCATAATGGAATATTCTATTTAAAATATTCTTCTGTGCAATCTTACTAATTGCAAACACTTTGTAATTGTCACATTCTGTGTTTCTAAGTGCTGTTATAAAGCACTATTTTCTGCATATGTACGTATTTTCATGGTTGTGCTGACCATAATAAGATCATTATTGGAAACTGCAAATAACATAGTTTTCTCTAGTATGGCAGTTTGATAGACATGATCTACCTTCTTTGTATAAAGAATTAAAATCAGTAGAATAAAGAACTAAAACTTAGGTTTATTCACAAAAGGGGATAACTAAACATATGAAAAGCATCACAACATAAACAGTAATGTCCTTGTCATCTCTAAGTTTATGCACAGAAATATGTTGATGAAATGAATTGACTAATATTTCACTATCATGAATATTCCTTTAAAATTATGCCTAGAATTTAAGTTACCTGAAGTTTAAAAAAAAATTGAGTTTGCTATAATATTTGTTTCTCTCTAATACTTTAAATTGTCCATTGTCTTTTATCTTGGATATAGTACCAGATTTGAAGTGTCATCAAGTACTATGGTCTCTTATTCTGTAACTTCTTATTGGAGGTTACTCTTCTACATAATTATTTTATTAAATCACTAAGATAACCGTGATGCCCTGAGGCTACTTTAACAAATCAATCCCTAAAGCAGGTTTAATTTAATTTAATTCACAGAAAATCAGAAATGTACAGATGTTATCATAACTGTAAAAATTCACTGGTCACTGCAGCACAGGAAAAAAAATATTGGTCAGAACTGTTTATAAGTACTAAACTATTCTGTACTGCATACAACTTCTTGCCTTCTTGCTGAAGACAACAAAGTCACATTGTTGTCACCCCAAGTGTTATAGTATTTGCTCATTTTTCCTCCTGCTAGTAGTCAGGTATCTGTAGTCTAGTTCTTGCTCTGTTCTTCGTCACTTTGGGGCCATCCATGTCTGCGTGACCTTGCACAAGGGAGAATTGAAAGGATTTCAGTATCTTGCTCAGCTTTTACCAACAAGAAACATTCAGATCTGGTTTTCTCCCTGAGATCTATCCAGAGACAGTCTGCTGTGCATAATTAAGTTGTAGAGCCCACTGATGCATAGTATAGTGTAAACACAAAAAATATTAATAAGTTAAAAAAAAAAGGACAAATTAACGGAGGGTTTGGCTTTCAGTCAATGTTATTAAAAATAGTCATAAAGGTGCATTCTGCAGTCTCTGGGTCAGATTCTCCTAACACACAATGGGAATATGTCTTCCAATGTCCCGTACTTCTATCTCATGCAATTTCACCTAAGCTTCTGCCCACTCTTAGGGACAGGATACTTTATAGGGTCCATTAGTCTGGTTTAAAATACGGCAAAGAAATATCAGAGGTCGCATTAGAGAAGCTATATCAGTGGCTAGAGAAGAAGTGTCTTTCTTGCTGAGACCAGTTACTTTGGATGCCATGCCATGCTATGCAATGCAGTTATGCTGCCTCATTCAGCTTACTCTCTTCACTCTACCAGAAACACATAATGAAGGCTTTTGTTCTTTTTCCTTCCCACTATCTGAAGGATTTCCGAAATCATTCTTCACATGGCTTTAACATGCATTATTCCTTTTCTATTTATACTATAATCCTATTTTAGTTTGTGAATTAATAGATACATCCATGAAGTACACCTTCCTCACAGGCTAGATATGGTTTTAGTCATGTCCTAATCTGGAGTGGGGATGCATGGTGACTGTATGCAGACCTGCATATCTGCATGCAGCAAAGACATGGCTACACCCACCTGGACTTCCAATCACCTCTATTATGTATTCTTTGACCCCTTTGGCTAGAAATCCTTACTTTCTTGCAATACAATAAGTCTATTGAATGCCTTCAAAATTGCTTGCTATTTTTCTCATTTTTATTTGCGAAGCCTAGCCATGATGAGGATGATGATTTTTCCATCTTACTATGCTAGTCCCTGTCTACTATACTGGGCCTTGTGATTATTTTTTTTTTAATTTCTGGTAAATTAAGCTTTTTGTATTTATCCATGCAGATTTCAAACTTACTTTTTATACATAGCTGCTACATTTTCTCCTCAGTAAATCCTTCCACATGTTACTGGATAGGAATAAAAAAGCCCCAACCCACAAGAATATTACAGGTTAATAATTAAACCAAGAGACATTAAAACAATTTGTGAAAGCTAAAGAAGAATTAGGTACATATATTTTTTAATTAATTAAGAGGAGAGAATTATACCAATGAAAGAATAGTATAGTATGATTAATTACAGCATACAGCCCCAGTTCAGCATCAGAATCTGTTGGCGATGATCACTGGAGTCATGCAGATATTTAAAGGTCAAAAAAAATTATGGAAATTAGTCTCCATGGCAGTTATAAACTTAAATTTTAAGAGTTAAAAACAGCAGGTGCCAGTAATAAAGATAAAAAATCAGCATCAGAAAAAAAATAATAGAAGCTTAAACTAGGCAAAAGAGAGAAAAAGATATTAAGCATGAGCTAATAATATTAGCACAGAAAATGCTTCCTTTCTCTAATGCAAAAGGTCAGGCTTCAAGGAGGAATGATGGTCCTCTTAAGAAGGAAAAGTTGGCAACTCGAAGGCTGAAACCCATGATAAAACAACATTTGATCTGAGGAAAGGAATTTGGGAACATTCAAAGTACCACTAATCTCTGAAATCGTGATGAGCTGTAGTATCTTTTTATCAAATATTATGAGAAAGGCATTTTAACAGTTAGTTTAATTCTAATAATATGGTCAATATATGGCTATGAGTACCAAGTTATCTTAGAAAAAAATCTGAATTTACCACTTAAACTTTTACCTCTGCCAAATAAAGGGACAGACTTTTACCTAACTTCAGTAAGAAACTATGAGCTATCAGAATTAAACATGAGTATTTGATCTAGGGAACCTTAATTGGTTCATTGTATTTGCTATGCCCGAAGCTTTTTTGTCTCTTCTAGTGCTAGCTTTTGAAAATCATCATTATTTATACAAAGCCTCAGTATTTTGTGAAGTTCTCCAAATCATACATGTATCTTAACATTCTGCAAAGCATCAGAACTAAATTCTGCTGCATACTGTTGCAGACTGGAGAGACAGGGACAATTAAAAACACAATAAAGCAGAAATCAACTGCATTTTTCACTTTCATATTTATTTAATCGTGAGTGTCTCATGTTATTTCCTTGGAGATTAAATTCAGTTTATCTTAAGCCATCACCACACTTCCAGTTTTTTGTATGCTGGAAGTTTCTGGACTGGTAACACAAAGCTTCCCTGATAAGGACCACAGATCTGCAGACTTTAGTGGCTATACCAGGAAGATCTGGGCTGTAACAGAGATTATATCAGACAGCTTTTGTGTTGTAAATATCTTAGTTGGATAGTTTAACTAGAATCCTCACCAACCATACCATTAAGGCAAACATTGCATTGTAATTTTTAGTTACCCCTTAGCACTCCATTTAGAGGATAGGGTGTGTAAATCCTCCTCAGACATCTTGTTTCATGCTGGAAACAAGCATATCTGTAGATTTATGGAGGAAATACTGATCTGATTATGGATTCTCTGTGCTGCTTTCCATAACAGCATTTGAATGAAGACCACAGGCAAGACTTCCTTTTCTGTATGCATTTTTTCAGTCCCTGTGGTTATCAATTCCCTGAACAAAAGCCTAGGGTTTTGTGCCACAATTGTAAAAGGTCCTGATGACAAAATATTTCCCAGCACTGTCCCATACACAGGGGTAAACCATACCCTGGCACCATAATCTCTTTGTCATTCAGTGGTGTACCAAAGGCTTTCAGGAACTGTCTTGCACCAAACCAGCACTGCTGTTCTGCACAATGAGGTAAACACAAAGCTGGAGAGGTAGTGGACGCTGTGCACTATACTCTAAGCACAGATTGCAGGCAAAGACCTTTGCCAATGAGGTGTGATTTAGGGCAATCTCAAAGCCTCTCTAAGATGTGCTGTGACTGTGTTCCTAGAGCTAAGATCTTGGAGACTCAGCTATTTGAGTCATCCTCGAACACATTTCTGAGAGCTGCTAACTGTAGTATTTCAGTTTCATACAAGTATCCAATTTATCCCCATCATTAGGGCCGATTTATCTCTAGAAAATCAAAAACCCGCAAAATACCTATTTGTTTATTTTAAACATTGCCCTCTGGTAAGTAACACTGACTGTAATTCCAAGGTAGTTTACAGTCCTAGAGAATATTGGAATTCATGCCCTTAGAGAGTGGGTCATTCTCTGCATTTAATATACATCCTTGATTTTAGAGTTAGCTTATTAATCTGTATTGTGCTAATATTGTACATCGAAAAAAAATATGTAATATATACTGTGTATAAAAAACCCCACAAAAGTTTCTGCTACTACTTTCAGCGTGGAAATCAATGATTATGTGGCTAATCAGTGGTCTCACTTATTTTCCATGTTAATTTGCATATTTCATGGAATTATTTCATCCATTAAAACTCGATGGAGAAAAAGCACAAGTTTTTTCTCGGCAACGTCTTGGGATTCAGCAAAACATAGGGCATTTGATGGAGCATAAATCAACCACTCTCTCCATCTACATTCTGCTTTACCCATTTTTCAAAATGAGAGGTACTTGAATAAATAGCAGCTCTTGCCACTATACAGACACGATGAGGTTGAAAAATCACTCTCAGTCTGGAGAGCAGATTTGCAACTTTTTTAAGAAAACCAAACTGCAGTTAACTGTATCATTGCTGTATATTTGCATTTGAAATCTGTTTTTCGGAAAGGTTTTGTAAATAGGTCTATCAAAAAGTCAATTCATCATTAATTGAAGTCTTTTTACTTTTATCTTTCCTATTACTTAAGGTTTTAATACACATTTAATTGTTTCCCAAAAAGACCCACTGGGAACTCAGAATTTTAGAATGAAATATTTGTGCTTTTTTCATTGGTTAAATACTAGTAAAATCATACATTATTGTTCCTGTGTTTTGTCTACACAGTCAAAAAGCCTCTATTTAGAAGACGAACAGAAACAGCTGATTATTCTAACATCTTGGTGTCACTAGTGTCCACAAGCTGGTTCTTGGTAGCTTTCTGCTCCACTGAAAATCAACTCTAGACACCTAATTTCTGTTAGTAGATAAGCACAGAACTGCCTAAATTTTTAAAACTTCAGCTACTGCAAAGGCTGTGTTTTACTTTAAGTTTTTTTATATTATGTGTTTATCCTACTGTCTATTCTGAAAGATTTTATCTGGGTAGTAAGTTTTGATACTTCTTACCTCTACTCAAAATTATGGCAATACTAAATATTATTACCATTGCAATACCTGAAATGCTCAATGGTTAGGCACATTTATCTGAACATATTTCTGTTTTCAAACCAGAGGAATATGTTGATGTAGGAATTTTATCCCTTGGGGTGTGGGGCAGCATTTTATACCTGCTTTATTTCTTTGAGGGACTGAAAGGAAGGGTTGATTTGATTTCTGTTTAATTCCAGAAGGAGTTTGCAGCTGCAGATTGAGACATCTGCCACTGAAGTGTTGGTGTTGGGCCTGTATTTATCTTCAGCCTTTCCTACTCATTAGCTTATGTCTTAGGTTTACTTGCTCTAAAAAAAAAAAAAAAACGAGCAGGGAATTTTTCTTTCCCCTGCATCCTGTAAAAGAAAGATGTTGAAGAGGAAAGGGAAAGGTTTTTGCCTAGGGTAATTGACACACACAAAGGAACTAACCACCAGATCCACATTTCAAGCTGATGGCCCTCTGAAGACTGTGGGGAGGGGTGAGGCGTTGTTTTTTTTCTCCTTAGAAACAGGAGGCACTTCACTTTTGCCTTAACTCAAGCAAGGTGTGTGTTGGAGGGGTCCAAGGTTCACTTTGTTTTTTCGGCCTGGTCATCTGTCTGTTTTCTGGCCCCTCTTTGCCTCTGCTTTCCTGGACCCTGTTCTGCCCCCAGCCCAGATCTTCTCAAATTTCATTGAAGAGGCTTGGCCCATCTACAGAGGAACTTTTTGGGGAGGAGGTCGCCCTTTCCCTTCTTCGCTCCCATGTTTGGCAGCGGCGTGTGTTCATTGACAAAAAGAGGGAATTCCTGGCCACTGCCAGCCACAGACAGCGTGAGTTTCGTGTGAAGAATCCTTTTTTTTCCCCCTTTCCACTTCCCCTTCCCGATGTGGGGGGTGAATCTCCATTGCCAGCTTCTGCCCACGGTGACCGCCAGAGCCCAACAGCGCCCCTGCTGACCGACACCGAGCACTGCAGGCTCTGCTCCTCCCGTGATCCAGCTGCACCCCCTGCTGATCGTGGTCAGAACTGCGCCAAATGGCCGAAAGTACTGAACTGTTTCCTTTTTTAAGGGGACTTTTGGGTACAGGATTATTGTTTAGTTGTTTTTGTGTTCTTTTGTAGTTCTGCCAATACACATATATCATTTAATAAAGGGCTGTTATTTTTTCTTTTTCCATACTTCCTCAGTTTGAACCTCTTAATTTCAGATTTACAATTGCTTAGAGGGAGGAGTTTGGTCTTCCTCATAACTATTTTCCTCAACAAAACACTTCAGTCTCATTAAACTGAGACGGTTTGGTATTTTCTTTCCTGCTTAAAATAGATGCTTGTGTGAAACACACTGTCAGTGTCTGGCTCTCCAGTGAATTGCCAATCAGCTCAGACAAGAGAACACCTAAGTCCACTTGTGAGGAAAGCTGTTCATCTATGGGAACTTGGCGAAAATGCTAACTCAGTGTGATCACAAGGACAATGGAGAGCCAGCACTTTATTGCACATAGTCCAAGTATGAATCATGAATTAATAATTATTAACCTATCGCCTAAAGTTCAGGCATCAGATTGGAAGTCTTATAGAAACAAAGGTTTTAGAAAGACCAGATTGTTTTTTTTAAAAACTGCTAACATTCAGGAAAAAGTAGGCTTGCTTTTGTCCTGTATATCTAAAATTTGTCTGTTTCTTCTAAGTGAATCAGTTTACCTAGGAAAAAGATATTGTATTGTATTGGTTTTACATGGCCAGGTTTTGGTAGTGGGAAAGGAGGACTACAGGGGTGGCTTCTCACAGAAGCTACCAGAAGCTTCCCACATGTCTGACGGAGCCAGTGCCAGCTGGCTCCAGGACAGACCTGCCACTGGCCAGGGCTGAGCTCATCAGGAATGATAGTATATTTGAGAAGGAGAAAACGTTATTGTGCAAATGTAATTGTGCTCAGAGAAGAGAGGAGTGGGAATATGTGAGAGGAATAACTCTGCAGACTCCAAGGTCAGCAGAGAAGGAGAGGGAGGAGGTGCTCCAGGTGCCAGAACAGAGATTCCCCTGCAGCCCATGGTGAAGACCATGGTGAGGCAACTGTGCCTCTGCAACCTGGGGAGGTCCATGGTGGAGCAACAGCCCATAGAGGACCCCACATCAGAGCATGTGGTTGGTCAAAGGAGGCTGTGACCCCATGAGAAGACCATGTTGAATCAGGCTCCTGGCAGAGACCTGCAGACCCATGGAGAGAGGAGCTCACACTGGAGCAGGTTTCCTGGTGGGGCTTTGTCGTGGTTTGAAAAAAAGGCTTTTCCCCCTGGAACTGGAAAGTGGCTAGTTCCAGGGGTGGTGTTTTTGGTGCTGAGCCAATCACAGCTTACTGAGCTGCAGAAATTACATATTCACCCACACCGGAATAGAAGGGGTTAATTAGGTAGCTGGAATTAGAGGCAGCCATGAGTTGAGATGCCACATGTTAGAGGAGCGAACCGGGGGTGTTTTTCCCCCGGCCCTGACGATGGGGGCCAGGGGCTTCTTTCCTTCCCTGGCCCTAAGTCAGTGGGACTTGGCACAGCTTTGTAGCTGGGCCAGGATGCTGAGTTAAGCTGCACTGCCCCCCCCACTGTCAGGGAGAGGTGGCGGCGCAGTGCCAAACCGGTCAGCCGGAGGGCTGCAAGCGGCAGGCAGACACGGCGCTGGAGCAGAGCCAGCGTGAGTCGAGGGATGGCCAGAGTGGGATGGGTTGATTAGCCATGACCCTGGAAGCAGCGGTGGAGGCAGCATGGAACGGCTGGAGTCAAGACTGGCTTCTGGCCAAAAAGACTGTGCAGAGGAATTCCAGAGAGCAAGAGAAGATAGCCAGTGAGCAGCAAAACATGGCCCGAAGCCAAACTCTGAGTTTGCAGCAGCAAAAACAGAAATACCACCTGAGAGCTGAGATGGAGCAAAGGCCTGCTTCTGAGAGCTGAGACAGAGCAGACAGAGAGGGAGGTCTGATGGAACGTTCTGGGGGTAAGAACTGAACTAAAAACCCCTAAAGCATTCTGACCCGGGGAACTTGATCCCCAGAGTCAGGGACTTTCATGAAACAGAGGATAAAGACTTTGAGCTTTAACTCCCTGCACTCCATGATATGACCATGTGAGGCGAGTTTTGTCCCTGCTCACAGTCCATGGGTGAGACCCTTGATTTGAACCAAGGGGCCAAGCAGGTGTGAAAGAGAGACCCCCTGCATTCTGATGAAAAGAAAGAGAGATTTTTTAGCTATGACGAATCGAAATTGCTGCCTTAAAGAGGAGAGACTGTGCTGCCCTGAAAGTGAAAAAGATGACTTCTTTTTTCCTTCTAGACTTTATGGGGGGGAAAGGAGGGATTAGTCTATATAAATATATTATTTTATCATAGAAGAGTTAGTTAGAATTGTTGTATATATATATTGTTTTATAGTATTTATTATGTTTGTAATAAATTTAATATAATTCCCCCATGTTGAGGTGTCCCTATGTGAAACTTCTCTCCCTATTTGAGTAAATTCGTGGGGGGCTTGAAATCGGCTTTTTGGGAGTTTAAAACCACGACAGGCTTGTAAACATGCAGGGCACTTGTGCTGGAGCGGCCTGCATCTGAAGGACTGCACCCCATGGAATGGACCCACACTGGAGCAGTTCATGAAGAACTGCAGCCTGCAGGAAGGACCCACATTGGAGAAGTTCATGGAGATCTGTTTCCTGTGGAAGGGATCCCATGCTGGAGTAGGAGAAGGACTCTTCTCCATGAGCAGCAGTAGAAACAACCTGGGATGAACTGATTATAATCCCCATTCCTATCTCCTTGTGCTGCTGGCTGGGAGGAGGTAGAGCCTGGTAAGGAGTGAGGGATGGGGGAAGGTCTTTTTAAGAATAGTTTTACTTCTCATTATCCTGTTCTGATTTTGATTAGTAATAAATTCAATTAATAACCCCAAGCTGACTCTGTTTTGCCCATGATGGGAATTGGTGCATGACCTCTCCCTGTCCTTGTCTCAGCTCATGAGCCTTTCATTGTATTTTCTTTCTCATGTCCTGTTGTGGAGGGGAGTGATAGAGTGGTGTGTCCTTGGTGCTGCAGCTATAACAGCACATATGACTTTAACATTTCAGATGCTTTACTGCCACAACATATAAAGTGCTCAAGGGTACTTGGAAATGAGCTTTTGCTGATAATTAGAAATTGTCTGTATATCATTTCCAATTAATTTTTGCAGTTAGTATACTATCAACTATCAGGCAATCGCTGAACCTTGACCTGTCACGGTCTTCTATTATCAATGTATTGTTAACAAATTGTGTTATTCTATAAACTGTTCAGTGTGAGCCCTTCAAGGGCACTGGCAGCAACTGGCAGTATGTAACATACTTGACAAAACTGGTGATATACCAAGAGTGGGGATGCTGTCAGTGTGTGACCCTGAACAGGTTAGTCAAACCACTCTTTGATACCCTGGACTGTTCAGTGGGGTGCCCATGATGGGGCACTGACAGGCTGGTCAGGATCAAGAGGCTTGTACTCCCTGGGGGTGCTGATGGAGTGGTCAAATAGAAAAGGATCAATTAATGTCCCCCCCTTTCATGTGACACTTGATGTTTTCCAATGTCTTGTTTATTAATCCTGGTATTTTCTTATTATTTTTGATTTTGACAAAATTAAATTTTCTAATTTTAAAAAAATTTTAAGGAAAGTTTTAAAAAACATTCTCATTCTGCTCTAATAAATTTAAACATATCTTTCATTGACTACTGTGCTATTTTTCATGTTCACTAGTGAATCAGAGGTGTGACAAATATATTTTGCATTAAAATTTTGAATATCCACAGTTTCAGCCCCTAGAGTAGTCTCTAGAGGTTCTTGATGGTATCTGTGTTGTTATTCCAAAATGTCAAAGTGATTTAAGGTTACCGGTTCCAAAAAACCCCCTACATCAAAAACAATAATCCAGATAATTTGGGAGCTTTTTGTACTCTGCGAAGAACAAAAGCCTGAACATCTAAAATATCCAGCACAAAACAAACATCAGGGAGAAGATATATGGTGAATGGTGACCTAATTCAAATTAACAGGCTGGGTAAAACTTCCAAGAACCATGTAAGAAATGAGTTTGCAATACTTGCACATGAGATTGGCTGGCGTTAAAGTTGCAGAGTCAAACTTAGCCATACAAAGTTGTAAAGAGTGAAGAAAATATTCTGCTAAAAATATTGCCTTTGCTATCTTGAAACATGGGCTTAAACAAAGGAGGTCCTGTCACTTCTTATCCAACTCAGGACAACAGGTACAAGAGACACACAGATACTCCATCTGAACTGAACTGTAGTTGCTCTAGCAACTGATCCTTTCTTGGTTTCTTTGGGTTTTTTTCTTGAAACGGTAGCAGTTGAATATATTTAGCATGCCACAGAAGAAATAAATACTGAAGAAAACATGGATTTTGTTATGGAGAATGATTTTAACATAGTAAGGAATACCTCTTGTCAATGATTAATCTGCTAAAACATTTTTTAATTTTTTTTAAATCTCATATTTACTTTAGAACAAAAAGAGACATTAAAGAATGCTGAAATTAATTATTTTTCTGATTTGAGAAATACTTTCAGGGTTCTGCTAAGGAGACTCTTTGAATTTTATAAGCACAATTTTTTTTTTCTGAGAGGTACAAATTAACTGTAAATGTACTTTGAGATGCAGGGCATAAATGTAGATAATGTTACAATGGGAAAAGGAAGTTTGCACTCTTGCTTGTATACAGACTTCTAAAACCTCAGAAGTACCAAGTCACCCAAATTTGTCAAACTGGTATATGGCCTAAATTGATGTGACACTACCTAAGTTTGACAAATTAGGCAGCTGTTAAGAACATGCATTGCAGAGAATAGATTCTGTGCAAAATAGGAACCTTCTTTTTCAAGTCATCACAGAATGTTGCTGTGTTAGTTTTATTTAGGCTAATTAGCCTTTTTGCGCTTAGCGCATATATAATACTTCTTTTTATTACAAATTTATACAGGAGAAGTGGCCAGCCAGTCTTTTCCAGGCATTTCTTTGGATAAACAGTAAGTATGTATTTCCATTACCTCCCCCTTTTCATACTCCTTCAGAAGAATATAGTAGTTGACAATAAATAATCAATATTTTGACTTTCCAGGTTATTTCTTTCGCTAGCAATGTAATACACCACAGTGTAAGACCACAGTACATTTTCTGTAAACATTTCTCCAGTTCAAAAGTAGAGCTTGATTTGACCATGTTCATAATCCTTTTGTGTTCACTAGCTATGAAATGCTAAAATACTTGATAGCTAGCTGCATAAATACACATAAAAATAAATTGTTAAGGTTGGCTGCTTGAAGATACCCCTACAATGAATTTAATATTATACATTTGATTTTAAAATTGACAGGTTTGCTCTTGGAGATGTGCCGATGCATTGTGCTTATAGCATCCCGTCCAAGATCTGACAAAGTAACATGACATGTTGAGCTCATGCATTCCATATGAATTATTAATTTCAGCTAATAGCCTGTAGCACATAGATTTTTCTCTGAAGAAATGTCTGCAAAACTTACAGGAGCAATCAACCTGGATATTTTTCCATCCCTTTCTGAACAATCTGTAAAACAAGATCAAAAAAACCCCATTGGCTGGTTCATCTGCTGCCAGCTAGACAATCGGAGCATTTTCCATTTCTTCTCCTGACTTAGACAGGTCTTTCCCTGCTGCGTGTCTAGTCTAAGGTGGAATCAGCAACCATTTTCAATTAGAAGCACACGGAGGGCATAGGCCAGTCATAATCTAAGCCAATTTAGCCACTGGTGCAGAAACTGTCAAAACATTTTTTTCTACAGAAAATTGGAATGGGTAATAGCTTGAATTTGAGGATTTTTGCTTTGAAGACCTGGGTACCAAGAAAGGCTTTTTCTTATTTTGTTTAATGTTCCATTTTTCTATACTTTAGAGAATACAAAAACAAACAAGAATCAACCAACCAAACAAACAACAAATAAAACAAAACAAAACCCCAGAAAACCAAAAACATTGATTTTCAAGAAAACTAGAGAGTTGAGTGGCCCACTGCTGAGAAGAATTAGAGATTGCGCCATATACTGCTCACACAATAATCTTGAGCCTGGACTCCAGATGAATTAGAGGAATACTACTATACTGTTATTTATTTCTACGTGAAACTCTGCTTTCACCTCCTTACTATCTTTTCCAAGTGGGTAAAAAACACAAAAAACCTGATAGTTGGATTCACCTCTTAATTCAGTTGGAACTTAATCCCTTTAATGACCTGTACAGTATAATTCTTGATTTCCTTAGGAAAAAGACAGAAATGTTTCAAGGACCCTGGAATTGGAGGGACCTTCTCCAGACACTTGATCCAAAACTATTGGGGTATTCTCAATGTGAGGTTTAGACTATGTGAGGTTTTGTTGAGAGGTAACCAACCTTTTGAATTCACCACATGGGAACGTGAGATTTTCAAAAGGGTACAGACTGATTTGAAAGCCTGAATGTCACTAATTTTTAGCACCTTGAGTGTGGAATAAATTTGTAGGTAATGATGTGATGCTGACACATACCTTCTCAGCATTCAGCAGATGCCACAAGAAAATGGCACATACATAACATGGTGTATAGATAGCAAAGGTCAAAATCAATCATGATGTGATCTCTCTGTTTTGTGGCTTGAAAGTAATTGGTAAAAACAACCTCTGTTTGTTAGCATTTCTACTGCTTAAAAAAAATCCCAGAAGTGCACAAAACCTCCTAAACATGAGCTAAGAAAAAAATGCTCTTTCTGTTTGCAGTTCTGTGATAATATTCCCCTCTTCTGCAATTAAAAAAGTATATGTAGCATTTTTTAAGTTAATTCCTCCAGTTCTGTGTCATTACATATGTACCGTCAGGGTGATCTCATGTTTATTTGCATATATGAAGAGTTTCAGACATCCAAGTAAAGATTATGTAAGTGCCTTGAGGAGTTTGTCAAAAAGCCTAGGCGTGAAAACCTTGTCAAAATTTGGAGAATAAGGCACTTAACTGGTGAAGGGACCTTCAAAATTTCACAGAGCAACTGTTCAGTCTTTGAAATTCTGACCCTTTCAGTTTCTTGGAAGAAAGATGCAGGGCTTGATTCCGTTACTCATTCTTGATGTGAAAAATATAGTGCTGAGGGCCAGGCAATCCCACAATGCTGTGTAGATGATAAATCTCTCTTTATACCTTCAGAAACCCTTGTGTAATATTCTTTTGCATATTTTGTGTTCCACTGTCTACAGCAAATCAACAGAGAGAGAAAATAATTTGTGAAAAATCTCTACATACTGGAGATTAATAACATATTAGTGAAAATGTGCTGGAAGATTTTAATATACCAAAGGTAGATATTATGCTTTTTTATTCTCCCACACCCAAAAGAAGGCCGTGCTGCTAGGTAAAAATAAATTGTATGGCATATTTTCCAGCAGTTAAAATCTGATCTATCATCCTTATGCATATCTAGAGATACTTATTCTAGAGTCCTTTGTTTAGACCTCACTGCGAAGAAAATTTTATACTGAGAATCGGGGAAACAAAGTATTTCACGGTTACATGCTGTCGAGTCATCTTTCCTTCAGAGTTAGAAACACTTATTTGTGTCTAAAATGCTCAAATTAAAAGATCATTCACCAGCAGCTGAAACTATCCACAAATATAAACTTGCTATGAGTATTCATTTACTCTTGTTTTATACTGTAAGCTTACCATCTGAGGAGATGAGGCTATCTTGGTGTCCTGGGTTAAAAAGGGTTTTCCTGTGGAGTTGGAAAGTCGTTAACTCCAGAGCGGTGGTGTTTCTTGGTGTTGGCCCAATCAGCACCCCTGCAAAATTAAAACATATCACACCAGACCAGAAAAGAAGGAGGATGACGTAGTTGGAAGAGAGGCAGCCATGGTCTGAGCCATGAGGAGGCAGGGGCCAGCAAGCCCTGCTGGTGGACAAAGGAGCTTGGAACAGTGTTAAACTCGGCCAAGTACTGTAACTTAGAACTGGAGGAAATTTCCTTGCAGTGAGTGGGCAGCAGAAGAGAGAAAAGTGGCAGCAGAGACAGCACCGAATAGAGAGCTGTGGCCAAAAGCCAAGAAGATAGCCAGCAGCAGCAGAGATGGCACATAGCCAGGGTGAGAGACACAGAGATGTTCCCGCAGGAGGGAGAGCTTGCAACAGAGCAAAGAAAACTCAGCAGAGACTGTTTTTGGGGTAAGACTGAATTACTTTCCCAAAAACCCTTGGAGACCCCTCTTAAAAGGAGGGGGTGGACTTCCATTTGAAGGGAGTCCTGAAATGCAGCAGCACCGGAGAGAGGAGCTAAGAAGCTCAGAGACGTTCTGAAGCTGGATCAGAACAGGTCGGATGGAATGCGGTGGAAGTGGCCTTGCCCCCCCGCCTGCTGCCACACTGGCAGTTTGAGACAGAGCAAAGGAGCTCTGGCAGGATGCTTGGGGCAAAGACTGATCTGAGAGCTGCCCTAAACGTTCCGATGCATGGGAACTCGACCCCTCGAGGAAGGGACTTTCATGGGGTGTCTTGTATTCCATGATATGACCATGGTGAAGCAAGTTTTGTCCCAGTTATCGCAGTCTAAGGGCGAGACCTTCGGTTGGAGCTGAAGGGCTGAGGGGTGAGAAGAGACTCCCTTGTGTGTAATGGAGAGAGAGAGAGAGAGATTCCAGCTATGACTACTGCTTTGAAGAGGAGAGACACTACTGCCCCGAAAGTGGAAAGGATCTTTCCTTCTTCCTTTCTGAACTTTTATTAGAGGGAAAGGAGGGACTTGATCTGATGTAAATATTGTTTTACAATAGGAGAGAGAGTTAGAATTGTGTATATAATTTATTATAGTATTTATTTGTGTAAGTAATAATTATAATATAATTCCCTTCCCCCCATACTGAGTCTCGTGTTATGTCTGGAAAAACCTCTCACACTGCAACAAATTGTGTGAGGGAGGCTTGGATTAGAAATTGGATTTTTGGGGGGTCAAACCACCACACTAGGTAATTAAACTGTTGGACTGATTTGAGCTCTGATTTGACAATGGCGACATGGGGATGATGGAAGACTTCCTGAGGTGCAGGTTGATAGAGAACTTCTGTCTTCTTTAAGCTGATTTCTAGCCTAAAAAATTATCTAATGAATATAGGCCATATTTTTCAAATCATCCATGAAATATTTTCTGATTATATCAAATGTAATTTAGTCCTTGATTTGGTTAATTTATTTTCAGAATAATTTATGAAATAGTTAATGGTTGATGGATAATAGAAGGAATTCACTGGAAGTATTTAATATTCAAAATTCAAGTGATTTCCATTACTTTTAGTTGGAAACAAGACTAAAGCTGTTTCAATACTTTATCTCAACAGGTAATGCCTAGAATCCATTATTGATGTGAATATTTGTACTGTTAAATTAATATAATTCTGAATATTTTCCTGAAATTTACTCTTCCACAAAACACATTGGGTCTTCAAAACTCAATGCACATATTATTTAAATAAAATGTATTAATATGGTGCCACTTAGAGTGGAAGGTCAGTTTTTGGAGAGAGTGCAGACAATGTTCTCAATGATTAATATGTTATTACTGGTATTCTTCTAATAGTCTCAATGGTTCATCTGCAAAAATGCTTAACATGCTTAAGGGAGTAAGTGAAAAATAAGCTTAAAAAACCCTCCAAAATGCCACCACTTCCTGCCTTAAAACTATGCTAAATCAAGCACAAGTATACAGGAGTAAATGACAGTTTCTTCTTTTAAAACAAACAAATAAACTAACCCCCACATATTATTGTCCTTCTATGATTAAAAAGAGAACTGAATAATGCATAACATCAATATTTTTGGCACTGAACAACTTTTGAAATGACTTCTCAGGCAACTAACTGCCATTTAATCGGGATATTACTACTCAGGCTCAACCATTGCTGTGCATAATCCCACAGCAGTGTCCTTAAGCTCTTGGGTAACTGCCCATTGCACTGTCATAACATGTCAGACAAATTCCATGGCTGAAACAGTTCAGAATTTAATGGAATTCAAGTGGCATTACTGTTATTTTTCAGAATATTTTATGACATGGTCGCTGACTTTGCACACTATACTAAGTTACTTTTCAACATTTATTTTTCAAAATTAAAACTATCTGGTCCTTAGCTTACAGCCATATTAGAACCTCTTTGGCACATACTGTCACCATCCTAGAGATTTACTAAATGATTTTCATCTTCATTTCTGATCATTTAGATCTGTAATTTCATTAAAGATACTTTCATATTTTTAACCTAGCTCTTTTTTGTAGAAGGGAGAAGCTGCAATGTGTAATCCTCATGCTTTATAGGAATTCCACCAGAAGAGGGAAATGGTATATCTGGTTTGCTCTGGACAAGTTCTTTTCCAGAAAAAAAAAATAAAAATAAAAAATAAAATCTGTCTTGATACAAGCAAAGTTTCAGATTTTTCCAGACAAAGAACAATTGCAATTGCATAGATAGGTAGCTCTACAATCCACAGGCCATAAATGTGATACATCTGCCATTTTTAAAAGGTTTGCATACCTCGACTGTACACTGCATGCAAGCATATTTCTATCTGGAGAATCATGAAAAAACATACAGCAATCCCACTGATAAAAAAATCAGTTTCACCTGGAACTTTTTTCTTGTGTCTTTGTACAGGAGGAAATTTTACTGCTTACATCTGCTGACACAAAAGCAAGTATAGCAACCCCTAAATGTAAAGCTATTTTATATTTTCTTTAGTTGGTGGATGTGGGAAATATAAGGCGGTTTTATTACAAGCAGGGATTTCCATGGTTACCTCATGTTGAGATATCTGAAGGTCATTTGGGGAGATTGAAGAGCCATTTTGTGGTCAGGAGCTGGTGAGTTGCATGTTGTTCTGGTCACTGTTACTTATTGCTGCTTAGTGCTTTGTTTACTGTTCTCATTTTCTGGCCACTGCTTTGATTACTGTTCTTCTTGTTCTAATCACTGTTACTTACTGCTAACTTAATGTTTTAGTAGAGAGGCAAATTGGAAAACATGTAAGGCAGTGAGACCAGTTTGGGCTTGCTGCCAAGGGACCATGTGGCTGGGGGCAGGGAAACAACCTGACAGGTGGATGAGGACAGCCAATGAACTGTACCAAAAGGCAAAGATTACCTCCGAAGGAAGAAAAGAGCAAGGCCTGGCATGGCAGGAGCGAGGGAGTGGTTATGTAAATCAAGAGACCTTAAAAAGGGCTCGTCCCTCCCGGTTGGGTGTGCTCGAACCGGGTAATGAGTTCGGTGCACCCAGTGCTGTTCATAAAGTTCTTTGTTTCACTTTATTTGGCCGTCTTCTAAATTTTAATTAGAGATATTTCTCACAGTGAATGAGTTTCAATGTATGTGAGAAAGAATATTTTCACAGTTTCGTGGTCCCATAACACTTTGTAATCTAAAGAGAAATACCAGTACTGACAGAAATTCCCACTGAAGTATATTCCCCTGCAGACAATTTATACAAATGAATATAAAGGATTATATAATCATTTCATTACCCCAACACCAGTTGCAAAGCACTCGAGCCATTATTTTCACTGTCTTATTGTAGATACTGATTCTATTGGTCCACTTTATCACAACCTCATAATCTTAAAAATGAGACAACTGAAGAAGTGAAAATGGTATATAATGTATACAATACTCTTTTTCTAATCACAGATATAGATTGTGGTTTAATATATAAACAAACCACTTAAAAGTCTTAACACCTTTTAAGGATTATGCTTATTTTGAGTGGCTTAAGTTCAACAGAATTTGGAAAAGTGTTTTAAAACAAAATAGACCCTTATTGTTATCTTTTGTGACTAGCTGAGTAGCAATACATATAATGTCTGTTAACTAAGAAACCTGAATTACGAATACATCTGAAAGATGTTACTGAAGGATTATCTAATGGACTAGACTTATTCAGAGGGTAGACTTGAGCAAGAAAGAAAACAATATTCATGTATGCATACAGTAGTAGTAATTATTACTTCACAAGCAAAAGCATAAATTCAAGGAATTAGAGATACAAAATTTTCTCTGCAACAGTAAGCTGGTCTTCCTTTAGTGGTCAACACAGTGTTTTTACCTTACAGGTGTCCTTTATGTTCAGTGTAATTGATATAAAATGATATTCAGAGGGGTTTTGGTAATTTTTGTTCTTTAATGGTTCTAGGCCTTGGTTAACACAAACTACTAGAAGCTTCTTACTGTAGAAACAAATATTTGACTGTGTTTCTGAACTCTTTTACATGACATTTATATGGTACTTTTGTACTTCACAAAGCTTCTGTGGGAGGAAGGCATTGTTACGCTTATTTTCTATTGGCAGTCTGAGATACAGAGATAAGAGAGAAAAGTGGTAAATTATTCAGAACATCCCATCAGAGATGTGTGATCTGATTTTACAGATCACTTAGCAGTTTATAGACCTTAAAAATCCAAAGAAAACTCCAAGTAAAGTTGTTGCTCAAGAGCTTTTCAAATCAGACCCCAGGTCTCATGTCAAACACTTAGAAAATTAAGAATATATAACTACAGACAACTGTAGAAAAATGTAGTGTAAATGACTTGGCTATCTTCACACACCTTGAGAAAGATAAAGCTTAGAATATGATCCTCAAAGGTATTCTATGTCTTTGTGTATAATGGATTATTTTTCAGGGCTCAAGAATTAAAATTTCAGAAATATTTGTATGAATTAAGACAAAATTTAATTATTGTCCAATTTTTGTGGGAGAAAACTGTTTTCGTGTAGTAAAGGTGCTTTGTGTTTGAATATTCTTAAGAAAAAAAATTATTGGTATCATTTACAATGTAAATAAGTTAGAAAATGTCCTGAGAAAATGCCACAGTGAAACATTTGGCATTCTCTCCCCTTCCAAAAACACTCATATTTTTGCAGGTTTATTCACAATCATCACTTAACATTCCCATATCCATTCTTGTCTCAGTGTCCTCATTCACTAGACACTTTTTCAATTTTTTAATAAATGAAGAAAATGAATGAATCACCTCCAGTCTATGAAATGAATAAGACAAGGTCCTACTTCAAGGTTGTTTAATTCTCATGCATTAAAGTTGCAAGGCAAGATCCATTTGTCATTTCCTAACTTCAGATGCTGAAGTTACACAATGCAAATTGCATTGTGTGCACACACCTGTGCATGGCATTTTAAGATGTAAACTGATTTCCATGTTGTACAGTATGTGATATGAAACAAAAGAACAGTGAAATGTAAATACTTTCAGCTCTTTTCAAGGCTGTGGAAGGGGGACAGGCCAGGACTGCATGTTGGTTTGCTCAACCCCCACTCTCCATTCAGTCTTTCTCACCACCATTAACATCTTGTCTCAGCATCTTTACTTGACCAATTCAGTTCTTCACTTACCATCCTTAGACCTGTTTCTCTGCTTTCTGCCTATTTTATTCAGTCATACTCCCTGTCATCTGTACAGCAAACCATCTTTAGTCAATTTTTTTAATAAACTGTCCTCCAGTATTCTTCAATTATCAGTCACCCTTTACCTTTTTCCTCTACTGTGAGTTTTTTTAAACTTCTTCTTCAACTAGTAAAGATAACTTATCCTGAGATTTAACAACCAAAGCCTAAGACACATCTGAATCTTTCTGTCTTCACAATATTTTGAAGCCTTACAAATTGGTAAAATTTATGAAAATTTTCAAGAAGATGGCAAAGCATGGCTGAAATAAAGGACACACATGCCAATTTATTTTAGGACTTATGAAAGAATGTACTATATTATTTCAAAGTTGATTGTTTTTGGTATGGCAAACCTCTTGCCTCTGATCCAGTTCAGAAATAACTGCAATAATAGGATTTAGACTATAGTTCCAAGACCCTATTGAATAGACTGTTTGTACAGATGTGATTTCATTTTGGTTGGGGCACCTGATGATTTTTTGTTCTATCAGAGCATGATATAAAGTAATTTTGGTTCTTTTTATACTGCTCTGTATTATCTTCAAGTAGACAGATGGCACCTGATAATGTCTCTGGCAACAGAGAATTCAATTTTTTTATGGTGTTTATAAAACAAAAAATGAATTAGCAGTGAATTTGTTGTACCATAATTGACAAAAATCATAGTGTTTTTTTGTCTTATACTCAGAGTTCAACACTGGATTTAAACTCCTGTTAAATTGTGGTTACATAAAAAAATCTCCCCTCCAGTGGTTAAAGTTTGGCAAAGTTTCAAGCAAGTGAAAGCAGGGTCTTGTAGTACAAAATGTCAGTTACCCATATTATTTGCAATTTTAATAGTTCAATTTGTAATAAAGAGGGTATTAAAAGTTAAGAATATTCAAAATAAAATCAAAATTCTAATCTACTTTCATCTAGAAGAATTCTAAATTCATCCAGTGAAAATTGCAAATTCTCAGAATGCCCCACTAATAATAAAAATCAAGGAAGTAGAGCAGAAAATATTTGGTATATAATAGAAGATATTCAAATTCCCTGAGAATGACCCTCAGATTTATAATACTGATTTGAATCTATGTGGAAAAAAAAGAGATTATTTAAGATAAAAAAATTTAGAAATATTATAACTTGCTCAAACCAAAATGATACCATTAAAACAAAATTCTCAAAATGTCTATGAAGTGAAGAACCTAGTATTTAGTAAAGTACTATTATAAAAAAATATGTAACCATAAGTGCTTCCAAGACCGCAGCATGATGTATATATGCAGTGAAAGTCTCTGCATATAAAAATGAGTCACTTACTTGATCAAGAGTTATTTAGCAGCAGGTTTTAGGGAAAAAAAAAACTTTAAAGGCATTTTTTATGCACTTTCTTTTTTATTGCACTTTCCAGTACTGCCACAAATGAAACAGGGGAAGTAGATTGAATGCATGACTGACACCTGATCTCCTAGGAAACAATACAAGTGCAAGGAGCTCATAGGCACTTTCTTTTACCCTCATTTCCTCCTTTCTCACAGCCTAAAAATTCTAAACCATAGAGAGTTTTTAGAGATCAGCAATAAAGAAATAAAAGTCAATTATTTTATGTGTAGAAGAAAAGAGACAGTACAGAGAGAAGCTGGACAATGAGATTTCACAACAGTGAGAAAGAAAAATTACTTAGGGCAAGATTCCATCTGGGTTCAGTAGAAAGAGGAACATAGTCTTTTCATGGATTGGCATAATCAATATATTTTGAGCTAGAAGTAATGGAATGATAAAAAAGCAAAATTCATTATGATAGTCAGAATGCATCTTCCAGCTGTGGTCTAGACAGCCAATGCAACTCCTACAGAAGTCAACAGAAGTCTTAGAGTTCACATAAATGAGGTATCTGAAGCTACGTGGCCATTTAGGTAATGTTATTGTGAAATCCTAGAAGCTCAAGTATTTTAAAAATAAACTGGATAAAGCATAAAATAGAATTTCAAGTAAGAAGTAAAGGTCAGTGGTGAGGATCTAGCTCAGAATTCTGAAAAGAACATGAAAACTATGTAAACTGAACCTCTGGAACAAAACAATTTCTGAATTTACAGTACTGTGGGTTTGATAACATTTATGGTTTCACACTGTAATCCAAAATTTGATTTAATTCTCATTCTACATGGAAAATGAGAACTATTAATGAGATTTAACTCCTATTTTACATATTTCCGTTAAAACAGGGAAGAGGGACAAGAACTTACAAGAGATCATCAAGTAGATTGTATGTACATTTTACAGTGTATTTGTGTGAATACCTAAAATGAAAATGGAGAATAACTTTAAAACTAGTCCCAGCAAATATGTATTTGGTGGATTTCTGCCAGCAATTGCCTGTATAGACTTGAAGTGTAACAGAAAGCTTTGTCATAGGTATGCTGTGCAAAACCATTACAACAAATTATATGTTCAACTTTCCACCTTGCAACCCCTGACTTTCAGGGCTATGTATTGGAGGGATGACAACTCTCTTGGAACTCAAACATTAAATCCATAGTCTTGATTTAGGAAGACACTTGAATATATTCAAACTCCCTTCTAGACAGAGATGGAATTACAGAATACTAGGTGGAGTACTTGAGTGCTTAAATGTTGTTGGAAATTGACAGTATAAGTATTTTACACTAACTCTCAAAATGAAGGAGAAACAGGGACTCTTTGGCGTCCAGCCAACAAATAGATTTCCCTATCAATGTTCTGTGATCCAAAGAAGCTCCCTTTCTGTTCAGCCACATCTTTCTCTTTCCTTTCTTTAAGTCCCCAGCAGTCCTTTTCACCCTAGTTTGCCCCCTTGTCTGCATTGTTTATTTTACTCTGGGTTGCCTTCTCATCACTCTCACATAAACTGCTGAAGTTCATGTATTGAGAAGTTCTGTCAAAGTTAAACTCCCAGGAGGAATGGATATTCCATCATGCAGACAAACATAAGAAATACTCTATGGATTGAGACCAAACATATGTAGAATGTTAAAGCATCAGCACTTTTTTAACACATACTGCGAAACTGATCTAAATGCTTCCAAAGTCTAAAAAAGTTCATCTCCTCGCTACTCCCTCCCCTTCATTTTACAGAGGTCATTTTGCTGCTACTGCCACTAAAATAGTTGCCCAGGCAAGGAAACTAACTAGCTAAGATATCTTGATTAAAAATTTTGCCTTTTAAACTTTCAGTTAAATTGGATTTTCTCATGAGACTTCCCACTACATTTTGCAGGTGGATTTATTGCCTTAACTATACTTGTCAGATCACAGTTGTCTTTAAATTTCTCACCTTTCTTTCCTGATCCAGCCACCTAAATGCTTTCATAGTCTTTCCACATGACAGTAACCACATTGTCCCCTCTCTCAGTTCAGTGTGAATTGCAACAGCAGGTTAAAATATGTCATACCCAAGACATCTCCGGGATACTTCACTCCACACACACCTACCTCCTTCCATTGACACATCTCTAAACTAAGGATTACAAGGAATTATAGTAGAGAAAATGCTGCTTTGGATGTGTAGGATGTAAGACAATGCCCTGCAAGTAGAACGCATCTTTGCAACTTCACAAAGGTATTGTCATCCCTCCTTCCTGGTCATCTGGTCATCCCTCTTCTGTCTGCTAAACACAAATCAAAGTTCAGAGAATCTTCATAGTTCGTGATTAGGCAAACTCAAGATACACCATATAACAGACAGAAGTAGACAACAGACAATGTCCATGGCTTCCTGTTAACATCTGACTGAGTCCTTTATCATACTACTTGTTTTGTTTCTTTCATATGTAAATTTTACTTTTCTTTTCAAAAATAATGTTCTTCTCAGAAACACAAATGTTTCTAAATTGATTTTTATCATAACTGAATGTAACCTGTGTGAGTGTAAGTTGCTGCAACTTTTTTTTTTAATAATGGATGGTGAAAACAAATTATCTAAAAAGCTGTAATATTTATCTTTAATTAACAGATCTCTGCAGCCATTATTTTGATAGCTTGCCTAGTTTGTCAAGAAAACTACATGGTACTGTCTTTTCCATCTTCTTTTTCAACCATTATTTCACATTTCTATTTTTATGAGGTCATTGATTAACCTAAAACAGAAACTGATAGAATTATGGAATAGTAGAATGCTAACATTTGGAAGGGATCTTAAACATCACCTAGTCCCAAAGCCTCCTACCATGGGCAGAGACACCTTCCACCAGACCAGGTTGCTCAAAGCCTTATCCAGAACATGGCCAGGGCTGGATCATCCACAACCTTTCTGGGCAAACTGTTCCAGTGCCTCACCACCCTCACAGTATCTAAGCAAAACCTGTCCTTTTTCCATTTGAAGCCATTTTCCCTTGTTCTGCTGGTACATCTCCTTCAAAAAAGTCCCTCTCCAGTTTCTTTTAGCCCCTTTAGGCACTGGAAGGTGCTATAAGGTCTCCCTTCTCCAGGCTGAACAACCCCAAAACTCTCAGCTTGTCCTCATAGGAGAGGTGCTCCAGCTCTCTCATGTTGAGTTAGAATTCTGAGCAGCTGATACAAAAATTGTAGTAACCAGAATATAATAGGACAGTTTTCAGCAAAAGTTGGAGGGTTAGAAATCATATGATTTTGGCATCTTGTCTGAATTAAAGTTGCTGTGTCCCCTGCAACATCATTCCTCTGACAAAACAAAATTACTTATTCCCTGAAACAGCCTGTTATCTCTTGAAAACATACTCTTGTATGATTTCTACAGTTTGCTGAATAATGTACCTTATTGAGTGTCAATAAGAAGAAGTGGTGTCAGTCGGTTACAAGTACAGTGAGTGAAGTTACTGTCCTTTTCTTGGCCCATGAACTTTCTGTCATACTTTCTCCCCATGCCTTGCTGATGAAGTGAGAGGGTAACTTTGTGGGCCCTGGCAGCCAGCCAAGGTCAACCCAACACAACACATTTACTATATTGAAGTTTTGAAACAACACAAGACAGTAAAAAAAAAAAAGGGGTTGTGATGCTTATTTCCTTTGCAGAATTACTAATTAATCTTACTGAAGATTAACAGAATTCCACTGCACTAGCATGAGTGCAAAATATGAAACAGCATAATCTAAAAGAGGATTTTTTTTAGTGTGATCATATACTGGTACTACATACACATTCACATGTGGAGTACATGACTGATTAATTTTGCAAAGCATAAGTGATCTGTGCTTTTAGACATCCACAGGTACGGCAGACATGATAAAGTACTGATATGCCTCAACCCTTCCCAGAGTTCAGTTGGGATAATTAAACTAGCACTAAAAATAACATATGTGCGTAATTATCACTGTCACTCTGAAGGTGTAGACCTAATAAACAAGTGGTCTGTCTTATAGACCACAATCTGGTGAAAATTAGTAACTCTGCAACTTGAGAATTTCTCTAGACTCATAACATTTTGCCTTATTTGGATTCAGTATGTGAAACAGAATTTTGTCATTCTTTGTTCCATATACTTTTTACAAGCTTATTTCCTGCAAATATTATATTTATAGCATAATACCTAAGAGTTATTCTTTCTCAATATAAAAGTACCTTGAGGGGTTCAGATGAGAAAAAGAGCCACAAAAATACTCCATGATTGCATGGGATCTGTTCCTCTCTAGGGTCCGGAGAAATCCAAGGATTCAATAAAAGCAATTTGAAGGAATTATACAAAAATAAATTTTTTTCTACCATGAACTAATGCCTGTTTATATTTTGGCAGCAAATCTACTGAACATAGTATTGTTTTTCGTACACACATGGATGATGAGCACAGCTGGTTGAAACCAACCTGAGGTGGTTGAAATGAGCTCAAAGCTGGTTTGTGCTGTTATCATTCTCCTGGAATAAAACTGACTTAAGCTGGCCTGTTTTGCTGACCTTGTAATAGATCAGAATCAATCAATGCCACCTGCAGCTGGATCTCAACTGGAATAGAAGTCAGAAATTTGACTAGTTCATCTTCATGGCTGTTATCATCAACTACAACATTTTCTAGTCAAAGCAAACTTGCAATGGCAGACAGAATCCTATAAAGACCATGTGATCTGGCTTGAGCTTTCTCTTCTTTTGAAAGGTATGCATGTTATTAATCAAACAGTAGTATAATTTACAACACTGACAACCTGTTTGTCGCATTTTAAGTGGTGCAGATGTCAAGCAGAGAATAATGTGGATTAATGTGACTTAAGGTAGCACATTTCTGATGAATGAGAAAAGGTTTTCTGTAATCCATCTTGCAAAATAAACTCCATTATGTGGAAAATATTAGAAGTCAGTCAAGACATAAGCAAGCAATAGAAGAGTGAGTTTACTCAAAGTTTACAAAGCATATAAAAGAATTAACGAGCTGTTTTCAAAATATTATCTTCAAATTTAAACCCTATGTCTTCTCATCATGGAACAGTGTAGTAGAGTAAGACAAGGCAGTGAAACATCAGGGGATACATCAGGGAAAGAAAGCATTTACACACAAATATTATTTCTTTTAAAGGCTGGTGTAAGTAACGAGTCTAGAAAGATGGTAAAATTTAATCAGCATGCTAACCTTTGGTATAAACATAACAATATAAATTTGAATTCCCTTTGATGTACTTCAGGCATAACTATTCACACAAGTCTGTGTGACCATGTATCAAGCATTTCTCAACAATTATATTTTCTTGGGAGAAAAAGAAAAGCCATTATCTCTGTCAAACACATGTATTTCACTTGTTTGGGTTACATACACCTTCAGGCAAGAAAAGGCGACTATGATCACCCAGCTTTTCTCCATAACTGTATAAACGTCAAAGATCTCACCCACTGAGTTCTGCATCAAGTATACAGATGTACAGATGTACAGATGTAGGCTGAGGTACAACTTCTCTTTCATAATGTCAGCAAGTCATTCAGAAAGGTTCAGTTTCTGGATTTGGTAGCATAGAAACATAAATAATAGAGTTTGATTTATGTTCCTATTCAAAGTGGTTTTATACCTGCACCATCAGTCTTTCATACTCACAAGTCATCAAAATGTAAAAGCTAATCACAGCTAAGCATAAGCTCACATCAAACTCCTACCTGATGCTGGTTAGTAAGATCAGAACCAGGATAGAATTTCTATTGATCTTACAACAAAAGAAGGAGCATTATAATGTTCTTAGCATTTTGAAGATATTTTGCATCCTCTACTCTACAGCATAAAGCTGTGTACATTACACTACGCAGGCTGAAGCTAATTCTAAACCAAATTATACAATTAGAAATAAGCAATGTCTAATGTACATAATAGATATGAAGTTAGCTTAGAGGTGAAAAATCAGGGCATTTTGCAAAAAATACCAAGATAAATGGTGAGGGAGGGGAGCCATAGACCAAGTAGTGCAAATCACCAGGATCCGTGTCTAGGTCTCTGCTAGGAACACATAAAACTAATGCCAGTTTTGGCTCTGCTGCACTTTATGTTAGGGAATACCACTTTATTTCAAGTCCAATAAGCTTCACTCTGGTGATTACAATATCCAAATAATCGAGTAAGATGTCACCATCTAATGTTGTGCACTGGGCAACTGAATTGTGGGTTTCCAAGAGAGAAAAATCTATACATATCAACAACACTTCTACTTGATTTGGAAGTGTAGATATAGCTATTCTCATCCACCTTCCTTTTTTTTACGGATACCTTGCCAATGTTTGGGGTTTTTTTAAATCCTATTCCTGAGAAAAGAACTGCATTAATGATATGTATATCGACCAGCAGTCCTAAGCAATAAACAGTACTGTACAAATAACTCAGTGCATTTCTATGTAAGGTTTATGAACTGAAGAAAGACTCTTTGATATTAATTTTCCTTGAATGCAAAAGCAAAGAATTCCACAGGCAAAGCAAAGAACCTGCCAAAAATCTATTTCAAAAGTATGTGTTACCATGGGTTATTTCAATGTAACCTACTCTGAAAGTCATAGAGTCTTATGCTAGTGTTGAATGCTACATACTCCTTTTGTAGGCAATGTATAAGATAGTCTGACTTCAAGCTACTCAATCTTGTAATAAATCCTACTAATCATAGACTGTTTGCTGCAACTCTACTTGGTTTTGTTGCTTCAGCAGGCTTCTTCCTGCATATGCACACTGATTAAAAAGTACAACACAGGCGATTGTCATAAACTTTTCTCCATGTTTGCATTATCCAGAAGTAAATACCCAAGCACTCAAATCTGGAACAGCAACAATTTGATACCAAGTAAGTACTGACAATCATTACGTTTTTCAAAAATGCATTTTGTTAAAATGATCACTTTCATAGTTTTTGGTCCAAAAATTTTCATTTCCAGGTAGTAATCATGAAAAGTGTAGGTGCCAGCATCTGTGGTGTTGGGGCTTAGGCTTTGTGATTTCTAATAAGTATGTATATTTTTTTCTCTCAAAAGCCCTTCTGAATGAGTATGTCTAAAACATTGCTTTTTGTCATAAATGGGACAACATCATTAGTGGACCATCAGTAGAACATGAATTGCCTGCACACAAATAACAATCCATCCATATTGCCCCCAAATGAATTCATATAAAGGAGACACAATGCTGCCTACCTGCGTATTCAAAATGAGCAAAAAACTTCTACAAGACAAGTGTATTATCCCATTCAACCCTGTGGACCTTGCATAAACAAGGATGTATACATGATGTTTTAAAATTGTCACAGAACTGTAAGTTATATGGTTGAATGCACTATTTTATAGCAGTCAGGTAATCAACACTGTTTGTAGACTGACTAGTTTAGCTAGATCTTACAATATTTCCTTACAAGAAATATTTAATTACTTCCAATTATTCTTGTTAAATGGGCTGCTAGATTGCAGTTTACATAGATTTTTTTGAAGTTACATAAACTGATAGAAATCTGCATGGCCAGAAATGACTTGTGAAACTGTGTATGGAAGATCTTTGAAATTCACACCAAAAGGGCAACAAAGCTCCAGCAGAGAAATTAGTTCTCTTTTATCTTCATATCATGGCTATTCTACAGCTGTGAAAATTGAAATTTTTTTTCCATTTCTAGGAAGACAGTTTCTTTTGCATCTTGACAGTCATTTGCAAGCGCTTGTTCTGCTGCATTTTTTCTGGAAACAGAACATTTAACAGCAAACACTTTGAGAGTCATTTAGTCATTGCTGTTAAGGACAGAAAGATTGAAAACAAGAAAGGAGACACCTTTGCAGGAAGGATAACAGTATCTCATATCTTCTCTGACACTTGCCTTTAATTCTAAAAGGTTTACTTCTTTGTTTTTTAACAAATATAGGTAGACTGTCTTCTGGATTTTGTAGTATAAAAAGAACTTCCCACTAAAGAAGTTTGAGGGCTTAATAACCCAGACAGACCAGATCTTGTCAACACTATACTCAATTTCTTAGCCAAATTATAGTGAAAGATGAATAAAATTAAGTTCAGAAGTGTAAAATGAAGAACATATAATTTAGCATCAGTACACACTCTTACTCTATACCATGAAAAGCATTTCTCATTTTCTGTCGGTCATATTGTTAGCTTCTGTAAATGCATCATAAAAGGTGGTGTCTATTTGAAGAAAGAGCCCCAACCAAGCAAAACACAGCAACTAACATCTTAAATTTTATAATTTAATCTTTTACAGCAGCCAACTTTAGTGGGTTGAAAGCATTTTCTTTTGTGGTAATCTAAAGAAATTAGGTATGTTGATCTTTTGCAAAGCTCAGGTGAGTAAGGACTATCTTGTGTATCTTGTGTAGTTCTTATTTGCATGCTGTGAACAAATACATATTTGTCATGGTTTCCTCCCCCCCCGGTACTAGGGTGGTTGGGCTCAGGAGGGTTTCCCACTGGAGGACTAATCGGAGCTGTCGTTTTTTGCTACTGTGAAGTTAGGTATCAACAACCAGTCGGAAGTGAGTTGGCAGAGTTGGCGGAGTTGTGTATGAGAGTGTGTGAGAGGGAGAGAGTAGCTGGAGGGGTGGATGGGCCCTCCCCCCCCCAAACCCGGGGGGGCCAGTGCCCCACGGCCCTGGCTTAGCCAGGGTTGGAGGCAGCATGTAAGAGTGTGTGTGTGTGTTGTGAGAGACTCACACCCGTTAAGGTAAGAGGGAGAGAGGCAAGCCCCTCACGGGGAGGCCAAGCCCTTCCTCCCCAGCCTGCAGCCAGACTGCAGAGCTCGGGACAGCTCATAACTAGACTGAATGCCTGTAGCCAGCGAGGGGGCTCCCCCCCCTTCCCCGCCACTGCATGGGGTGGATTTTAAGGTTCAGTATTTTAAGCTGAGCCAAGGAGAACGGGCTGAAAGAAGCTCGGTGCCAGGAGAAGAATAACTCCAGGCGACATTGGAGACAGGCCAAGCAGGCTCGGAGGTGCCCTGCATCGGCTTTGGATGTAGACTGGCGAAATTGAGAGCTGCAGCAGCTGGAGAAGAGTGAGAGAGCCAATTAGCAGCAGGCGTGTCCTGGGTAAGGACTCAAAACAGCATCTTACCCCTGGGAGGAAACCTTCACGGAACCAGGGAGGAAGGACTCAGAGCTATCTCCTTGGACCTTGTGATGAAGAGGAGACCTCAGCAAGTAGCTGAGACTGGTGAGGGGTGGTCAGAAGAAACCCTTTTCCCTGATACCCCAATGAGAGAGAAAGACTGCTAGACTATCAGCCTGAGGGCTTCTCCTGAACTGATTGTGGGAGGGGCTCAAAGGGGTGGTAGGATTGTGTTAGTATGGTGTATATAATCGCTTTTCAGTTTGTACACTATTTATCTTATATAGTTATAAATGTACATATTCCCTTCTGCTATGTTGAGTTGTGCCTGCCTGAAAAACTACTCTTCGATGTTGAGGTAAATTGAGGGGGAGGCTTGAAAATTGGATTTTTGGGGCTCTCAAACCACCACAATATAGACTGTGTTCTATTTGCCAAACAGAACTCTTATTGATTTCAATTTTTGCTGTTAGGATTCTTAGTATGTGTTACAACTGGATTATATGTGGAAAAATCTGTTCTGTGAGGTAGGTTTCTTTGAGGATTATGACTGGCTTACACTGATCTTGGTGCTTTTCTTCAAGTGTTTATTACGCCATACTCTTTTGTAGAGTTTTCCAAAAGCACTGTATGCCTTTGCTAACTGGTGTCTATCTCTCCGTCGATTTTACCATCTGAGGAGATGAGGCTACCTAGGCAATTAAACTGTTGGACTGATTTGAGCTCTGATTGGCCAATGGTGATGTGGGGATGATGGGGGACTTCCTGAGGTGCAGGTTGATGGAGGACCTCTGTCTTCTTTAAGCTGACTTCCAGCCCAAAGAGCTCAGCAGCATCTGCAAAGCAGGATGTTAAACGCTGCAGA
>NW_021939718.1:2600292-2654183 GCF_001715985.3 Manacus vitellinus | reverse complement strand
GGGCCTGTAACAAATGTGGGTAGAGCCTTCCCAAATCTTCGTTTGCGAAGCCTAGCCATGATGATGATGACTGGCTTAGTGCATTTCTCAGAATGCACTCAGAATGTCTTCTCAGAAGACATATAGATCTTGGCATTAAACTATGCTTAAGGGTCATTTCTTACTGTAATTTAATATTGGAATTTTAGAACTGACAGGACCACCAAAAGGTGTCACCATAAGGAGCCATCAGAAAAAGAATAAGAGCAAGCATGTGGGCTACACACAGTTTTATAGATAAAAATAAAATAGTTCTCTTTTGACAAAGATCTGTCATAACTCATCTTGCCTGCCCTTACAATTCAGTATATAAAATCATACCTAACATATATCAGAAAAGAACTCAGACATCCTCTTCCTTATCTCAGTAACTTACTGAACCTCATTGTGTTGTGCCTCACAGCATCTTTCAGTTCAGAAAAAAGAATGACACACCAGAGAAATATATTTAATACTTCTTTTTTTTTCCCAATAAGAAAGTACAGATCAGAGTTTCAGCACATATGGGAATGTTATTATTTCCCCCTACTTATACAAGTCTGGGTGTATTTCTTTATTTAGAGATGTTAAACACTTAACTCTCTCCATATACCAAAGTTCTACACATATATTGAAGAAAAACTTCAATACCCACCTGTCTCAAAGTTTTATTCAGAAATATAATTTCACAATATAATTTCACAATGTTTATGTTGCGACTTTAACTTCTCGTTTAGCCCACATATGGCACTTCATAATTGTAAAAAAACAACTTACGAAGCTGCCAGAAAGTCAAAAATCTGCTTCCTTATGTCTAACAAGGATAGGAGCCAATTGCAAATACATATGAGACCAATTCAGCTTTGCCTTTTATTTGTGATCAATACCATAATGCACCATTTTTCTTTGAATAACATGCTGAAGCTAATTAAAAAAATGACAAAAAATTTTCTTCCTAAAATGTGGTTGTTTTTTCATTGTAGATTATTTAAGTTTAGCCTTTTTATATACTTCACTGTGAAGTGTATGAAGTAGGCATCTCTTTTTCATGCCTTATTTTCAAGATTCTATGCTATGTATGTTCTTGTTAATTTATAATTTTTTTAATGAAAAGATTATTTTAAAAGACTTTTTTTAGGACTATAAAAATAAGACAATATTTTAGTTTCAAATGTTCCAACTAACTTTCCGAATTGAAACTGCAAGATAAGACCATGTTATTTTGGTTTACTAAAACTCTTAGGAGGGTGATGAAATTCAGGAACCAACGTTCTTAGTCATCTTCTACCCCTTCTTTTCCCATATCCATGAGTGAAATGATGCCCCTGATGCCCAGTTAAATCTTTGTGATTTATGGTAGCTGTATCCAACCAACCTCTACTTCTGACATAAAAGTTACCAAAATTTTGTAGGCTAATTTCTACATAGTTTATTAATGTTGCCATTTTAACTAATCCAAGCGTTATTACATTTATTATTTGTCTTCATAAATGAATCATATGATATTTTCCATAATTAAATTTTAAAAATTGCTTTATATATGTGGTTTCATTCAGGAGTTTTAATTGTCTTTATTAAGCAAGTCTGTTTGCAGCATTTAATGGTGAAGAAATAATTGAACATTAAATTATTCACAATGAAAACCTAATTACAGTGTTAATTGAATATGTACATTAAACTTTAAAAATGCAATGTAAATGTTTAATTATCTTCTGCAAATATGAAAACATGGATTGAAATCTTTTAGGCTAAATTAAGGGGGGAGGTTAGAGTAACTCAGCATAACTAAGTAACGCAGTAAGTGGCATAAGCAGTTTAAATATCTGCTTAGTTAATTAGAAACAAGTGCAAGTGAAAAAAACAATTAACAGGATATGGTGAAGGAACTTGCACCACAGTAGAAAAAATCAAATGTGCTAGCTTACAACTTTTTTTAGGTCCAGTTGCTCCTAAGTGTCACAGAAAAACAAAGAACACAAGACTGAAATAAATATCGTGTTAGGAACTTACGAAACATCTGCTTTGCAATAAAGATGACAACTTAGGGGAAAAGAATTCCTGACAGCAGAACATTCATAAGGGAGAATAGGAAAAGGAAACAATTTATAAAATTCAATAAAAATTAGGAGGGACAAGTTCCAGTTGCTGAACATAGAGATGAGAATCAGTATAAAGCAATTGATACACGTAATAGTCCATGCAGAGCTTCTGCTGATCTTCTAGGAGGATTTACTTCTGTAACTGAGTATAATCAGCTTTACTGATAGGTATTGCTACATCTTCAGGGTTGGGAGAGATTCCTCAGGTTTTGCTCCAAAGTACATCAGCTTGATGGATCTGTGTAGATGCATCTTTGCTCTCTTCATGTTGGTCTTCCTGGATGAAGGCTTCAATTCTCGAATTTTTATTCCTGGCATTTCTGCAGCCATTTTCAGACTAAATGCTGAGAATGTTCTGCATGAGATGTATAGAGATTTTTCCCACAAACATCACAAATAATTTTGGGTTCATTTTCTCCCAGCTATGTCCACATTTTCTACAATCACAGACCCCTGCATGTCAGCATTGATAAGTGACTCCTGAGTTTTATAAACCATACCAGGAGGAGCCTTACCTTGAGTCTTGTCAGCAAAGCAAGGGAGAATGTAGGACAGGTACAGCAGTGGGTACAAGGGGCTGAGGGCAGGGTGCCAGCTTTGGAGAAGCTTAGGAGGGCATTGTCATCATCATGGGCATCAGAGCTTGGGAAGAGATGTTGCAGACAGGGCAGGGCAGCAGCAAGCATTGCTTCAGACTATGAAAGCACACAACTGCTCCCACAACTAATTTTAATCAAATGTGGGATAAAACTGGAATATTAGAGGAACAGAGCCAAGTTTGCCATGTTTTGAGGCGGGATGTACTTACAAATACTTGTAGGAGGGTAACAAGGGTGGAGAGACAAATGGGAGGTTATTTCTGATGAGAAGAACTTTCTGGGATGAAAAGTGGGAAGTGGAGAATTGGTCATCTGAAAAGTGTCAGAAGTTAAATCTAAGTATCTAATTAAAAAGTTGTAAACAAGGTTAGAAAGGAATAAAGTGAGATATTTTTAACAACTGGTCTTAATTTTCTTCTCACTTAAGAATATCAGTGAAAACATAAATGTAGTTGTCAGAATCTAAGTTTAAGGAAAATCTGAAGCAAGAATTAGAATGATCCACCAGCTTCAAAGGAGAGGCAAGAAGCTAAGGTTAGCTAGAGAGCTAAAGAGTCATTTGACAATGTAACAGATAGTAATTTATAACTCTGGAGTCTGTCATATGCTATATAAAAAAACAGAAATAGGATTGGAGGATGTATAAATATCTACGTCTTCTTTAGCCAAAGCAATTCTGTCAACTTCAAATATATCAGATAGGTATCTTAAAACTTTTTTACATTGATCTTTTGTTTTCTTTTGTTTTAAACCTTAATGTTAAAAATGAAGGAAAACAATGCTATAGTCATTTTTGGAGGATGATCCAATGAAACTATTGAGTTTTCCTGTAGAAAGCTGGAGAGATTTCAAAAGGATAGAGAGGAATCTGAGCTTTATGCACGGTTAACACCAAAGAGCATCATATAGATGGTAACAGTCTTGGTGAGAGAATTCTGCTTATTCTTCCTTTGAATCTTCTCAGCATCCATTTGTGATGGCACCTATACTCTTAGTTTTTCCCTGAAACTTGATTTAATACTTCACAGTAGACTTGAATATGCTGGAGTCAGATTCCAACTACATACCTCAATCCTTGAGAACAGATATTGCTCCTAGGTTAATTTAACAGTAGGATGACAATCTTAACCTTTCTATCAGCACATTCTGTTTCTATTCCTGTTGTACAAGAAGAGACAAACCCTTGAAAAAAGCTCTTTCCATTTATTCAGAAAATGTCCTAGAGTGTACCCTTATCTAAGCCTGTCTTGACACTTCCCCTTATGAGTTTCACAAAATCTATGAACTTGAATTGAAAGCTTCGTGGGAGGTGCTTCAGCAACAGAAATACTCATTCTGATATAAGCAGTCTTAAAAAAAAAAGAATCACTTAGAATGTTTATTTCCAAGCAAAGATGAGTAAAGGAGGATTTGATAAAATCAAACAAAACAATGAGCATTATTAGCACTAGGATTTTTTTTCATAACTTCCACGAAATAAGAAAAAGGGGGCATCAGTAAACTTAGAGGATAGCTGACAACTGAGAAAAAAAATACAATAAGTTTTCTTCCACATAATGGGAGTTGAACCTGTAACCTAATTGCGCTAAATTTTCCTGAGTCCAAATACTAATAAGGGTTTGCTATTTACTATTTATACAGAGATTAAAAATACTGCTCAAACCATTTGAAAGGAATCTAAATCTTGTACTTCTTGTGCATAAACCATCATCTACACCAAGACAAAGGGAATGTTTAAAAAGAAACTTTCACTGTAGGTCCCCAGCACTAGCATTGTTACAAATATTATTAATTAAATGGAACACTGGTTTGATCCAAAACAAACTTTATCATCTCGCTGATCAAATAGAAGTGTTAGGTGTCACATAAAATATATTTTCATAAAAGAAGAAATACCTTTGGAGATTTATTGGAAGTCTAGTCTTACTGAGGGTTGATAACTCATTTTTTTTACCTTAGAATCCAATAAATGCAAATTATCCCTCTGCTACCCTGCTAAATTATTCTGATGTCAGATTGTAATTTATATGTAGTTGTTTTGTCTAACTCTTATGTTGGGTTTTTTGGTTTTGTTGTTGGTTTTGCTTGGGAGGTTTTGGTTGTTTATTTGTATTCTGTCTCTGATGCATGAAAAATTCTGGGAAAAAAACTTGCTACTCCAATGGGAGCTTTAGAAATCCAAATGTAAAAGAAACTGCTAGGATTTCAGAAATGAAGATGAAATGAGGAAAAATGCTACATATAGAAAATATAAATCACTACAATATGTCCGGTTTAAAATAAAAAAAAATAAATACAATTTTCATCTAAACTGAGGAAAGAAGATTTCTAAAACAAGAGAGATGTAAGTAGTTTCAGATAGCATTCCTATATTCAATAACACAGGAAATTCTAATATGAATCTATTAGCTGAGGCATGGTGTAAACTCCATGGATAATTACTTTTCTGGATTATAAACTTCCCCATTCCTCTTTCTAAAACCAAAATAAAATTTATGCAGATGGTATAATAGTGGTGACATGCTGTACCTGCATACAAAACATTTACTAAAAGGGATTACAAGTTCAGGAAGGTTGTCAACCTGTTAAATCTTGACTAGTGAACAGAATGGGAGACAAATTCTAGACAGCATAGGCTCAGAAACAAGTAAATTCCTGAAAAGCAAATGGGATTTTTTTTCTCAACCAGCTTTTTACCTCATTTCTACAATTTGGAAATGCAGCTGAAAAGAATCATTAAAGCAAAACTACTCGTAGCTGAGTTAAGTAACATTGTTGAAAATAAAGAGTTGCTGAAAGAAATAATTGTTAAGCTAGAAATTCTGAATGCATTACAGGTAAAATTTTCAGAGGCACTTGAATGCTGAGTTGACAGCTCCTTCACAGAACTAAATCTTGAATTGAATTATTTTCTAACCACTGATGGAGGCAGACTACAGCCACACAGAGCTGCTATGGTGTGCATTGCTACCATCCATAGGACATTGACAAGCAAATGGGGCAAAGATCATTATTGTTGTTTCTACCATTGTGCGTGACAAAGATGAGACAAACTAGCCAGCTGAGATGATTACAGTGCACACTACACACTACAGTGTAGTGACCTAGAAAGCAGAGAAGTAGAGAAGAAAGGGTCTAGATGCCCAGGTATAAACTGCAGGTCTTCAAGTGGCACTTGGAAATGCAGCAGTATCTAGATTGCAAGGCAGAGGAAGAAATAGAGGAAAGAGAAGGTGTGAGGGGGGGTTTATTAGTTAGGTGCTATTATAGTCAACTCTATTAGTGTAATGGTACTATTATAACAGCTACAAACATTCCATATCAACAAACATTCAGAGAAGGCAAAGCTGCAAGACAGAAAAGCTAGAAGAAAAGTCTAATTCAGGAAGAAAGGAATTAAATGAACTTTCCTCAAAGAAAAACTCTTATAGTTCCTATAGGACAAGAAAAGGACATAAGCCTCTGGAAAATCTACAATCACGCAATTAAAACCAAATCCTTACTTTGCTCTGATCAAATATCCTTTAAAAGTTTTTGTGTTTCAAAAGCATAAAAATTCTATTGCCATTCATCTACACTTTTTTTTTCAAAAGCCATAAAAGCACTTTGAAAATTCAGTCTTCAATAAGAAACCCTATTCTCTTACCTGTTAATTGGATACATTATCTGTGGTTTTTCCATTAAGGTCTTTCCAGTCACAAATATAGACAATCTAACAGAATTGATAGTGCAACCTAAAAAAGTTTCCCATCAAATAAAACCCAAGACCCTAAGAAAAAATATTGGTATCACAAAGCATAGACACAAAATTGATTTAGAGCATATCAATTGAAATTTGAAGAGTATTAAAGTACTCTCATGAAAGGTCAGATGTGATGGTAAACACATTTACTTAATCTGGACTCAAAATAAACATGTGCAATCATGCATCTTTGCTCATGTGACCCATGAAAAGTAACAAAACTGCATCAAAAATAGTAGTTTCAAAGTTACAGCTTTAATAGGACTGAAATTTTCTAGAATTAGGCTACTGAGGCTACAAGAAGGCAGAAACAGTAACATGTGTATTGGGTATGTTTGGTAAACATACCATGTTTGCATGGTGAGACAAACTTCATAACTGTGAAAATATATCATCTGGGAATATATCATTCTAGATTATACTATATTCCCACAACACCTTTGTTCTCTGATGGGAGCCAACAGTACAGTCACTCTGGGGAGTTAATATAAATATTATAATTATATATATTACACTACAATAATATTCTATAATTAATATATATTATATACATACTTCTTTGATTATTTTATTTTGCCTGTAAAATATGTAGCATAATGTAAGAGGGCACTTCAGTTTAATACTTTATGGGTTGTGACTTTAGTTGCAGAATCTGCTGTGCTTAAAGAACAGTGTTTAATTGTAATACGGAGTAAAGAAATCTGTAATATTTGTGAATTTCCTAAATTCAAAGAAATGATACAATGATTTTAGCACCTTTTACAATAATCTGTTCATTGACTGAAATAGTAATTTTGAGACTCAGTAGATAGTGAACAAAGAAAGTTAGATGAAAACTGAAACAACAAAACATTATTAATTTTTAAAATAATGACAGCAAATCAGTTTGGAAATATATTACTGATACTGAAGGAAAAAATTTATATTTGTATCTATTACTTTCATTTATGAAATCAGTCTCAAGTAGGCATTAGGAAGAACATGCATACTTAAAAAGGAAAGAAAATCATATTATTTTAAACACTTGCCTGTCTTTTCAGTTGCTTTTCTGAATTGTACCTGACTACTGATTTCTCATTGAAATTTATCAACTGTCAAGATACTGGGTGTTAAAATAAGTTTGTCTCAGTAGGGATTCAAATGAACTGAGGAAATCAGATTAGTTGAATTCTGTTCTTGAAGCTTATTCTTCTTTCGAGAAGAAAATGGTGTGAAAGGGAGAAACTTGGCAGAAAGAGCATAAAGGAACCATGGGGAAAATGACATTGTACATTTCTGTAGGAGGGAGATGTCATTGCAGATGTGTAAAAAAAAAATCTACTTAGCTTAATTAAAAAAAATAACAAAACTCAATTACTTCCAGGAATCAAGGAAGTCCAGCTGCAACAATATAGACAGTAGATTTCTTCTTTAAATTTTTTTTGCATTTCTGAATGCAATTTCAAGCAAAAAAAACAAAACAACTATCAGACATTATTTGCTCTTAAAAGTCTAAACTGATTGAAATCTTCTCTCATACCCTAAGAATTCATCATAATTAACCATAAGTAATAAGAAATAAGTAAAAATATTTTGAATTATTTATATTTAGTGAATTATTTCTCCTTATTTGAATCTGGTTTTACACTTGTGAACTTGGTCATCTGCTAGCACACATATGACTCTGCTGTGATATTTTAGCTACGCAGAACAGTTCAGGTCAGGAAAAAAACACATCATATCCCTCTGGTCACAATTCCAGCACTTAGTGATAACTTTAGAGTTTTAGCTAGTTGCTCATTACCTTGTTGAATTTTGATTATGTCATCTCTCATTACCCTTTTGCTGTGCTCCTGTGCACCAGGTTTTGGGTTTTATTCAGAAAAAAAAACAACGTATTTTCTTTATCATAGGTGTTGGGGCTCATTACAATCTTGGGAGCACTTTTGAGAGATTTCTACAGTTTTTGAAAGTCTCTCTTCCTTTGGGAAGTCCCAAGCTGGACACAATATTCAAGAGGCAGAATCCAGGTAGTTAGTATGTGGAGGAATCATTGATCCTCTGGCTGTGCTCTTGATAGAGTTTAGTAAGAAGGTTCCTTTCAGAGCTGCATTGACAAACTGATAAACAGAGAATGTCATAGACCCTACTGATGTCAAGTGAAATTCCTGATTCCTTTACCCCTTCCCTCTGAGCTAGCCATGCCTTTATAAAAAGCAAAGATGACTTTGTCCAGTTCCTCATCTTGACCAGGACTTTTGCAGGAGAGCCCTCACTGATATCCTCATCCCTCCTGACTACAACCCATGGGTTTTTTGCTGTCCCACCTTCCCTGTCTGGATTTCATCTGTCCATTGCAGTTCTGTGAGACATCCAACCTATTCCACTAGCTCTCTGTAATGCCAGAAATCTCTGCCTATTATTCTTCCAAATAGTTTTGCACCATATAAATTAATTTGCCTTCAATAAGCAATGTTTAGCAATATTATTGGTAATTAATTATTAATTGATATTAAAGGTAATCTAAGAACAAGAACTTTCAGAAGTCAATCCTTTACTAAAACCATTAATTGTAAAAGAATAGACAGGCTGTGGGGTTACTGTGGACATTACATGCTTGGTCCAAGTTACATGCAACAGAATTTGGGATGTTGTATTTTATTTAAAAAAAAAAAAAAGGGAAACCACTTTTGACAGCCTAAGAAATATAGAACTACAGTTTCTACAGTTAATGTCAGCAAATGAGCTTTTGTCTCCACTACCACATAAGAGCTGTACTTTTGTTCTACTGCTGCAAGGACCGTATTCATTCCTTTGGCTTCAGTCTCACTGCATTTTTAGATTTTCAGGTGAATAACCTCTCCCATCTGGAGACTAGTTGTCAGATGTTAGATGATATTACACCCTAATGGGTAATATAAGCAGGATAAATCACATCTGACACATAAAATACCTTACTATATGTTATGAAATGTTGATGTTATCCAATTTTTTGTTTGGAAGGCATGCTTAGGATACTATTTTTCCTCAGTAACATGGAGTCTAATGACTTCTTTGATTCTCAGTACTTATATCCCAGGAAGCATTAATGACATTTTCATCCCATAAAAACAATCATTGCCAAGGTAGTTCTTGTTGATAGATCACAAAATCACAAAGTCACAAAATGGATAAGATTGGAAGGGACCACATTGGGTCATCTGGTCCAACCTCCCTGATCAAGCAAGATAATCCTAGAACTCATGGCAGAGGATTGCATCCAGATGGTTCTTGAATATCTCCCAAAAGGGAGACTCCACAACTTCTCTGGGCAACCTTTTCCAGTACAGTCACTCACACAGTAAAGAAGTTCTTCCTGTATTCAGGTGGAACTTCCTGTGCATTAGTTTCTGACCATTGCCTCTTATCCTATTGCTTGGCACCACCAATCAGAGTCTGATCCATCCTCTTGGCACCCTGCCTTCAAATACTTGCATACGTAGATGATGACCCCTCTTAGTTTTCTCTTTTTGAGGCTGAATAGGCCCAACTGTCTCAGCCTTTCCTCATAAGAAAGATGTTGCAGATCTTTAATCATCTTCTTTGCCCTCCACTGGAGCCACTCCAGGAGCCCATGTCTCTTGTCCTGAGGAGCCCAGCACTGGACACAGCACTCCAGATGTGCCTCACCAGGGCTGAGTAGAGGGGCAGGATCACCTCCCTCAACCTGCTGGCAATGCTCTTCTTAATGTACCCAGGATGCCATTGGCCTTCTTGGTCCCAGAACACACTGCTGGCTCATGGACAATTTGTTATCTGCCAGGACCTCCAGGTCCCTCTCCACAGAGCTCCTTTCCAGCAGGTTGGCCCCCAGCCTGTCCTGGTGCCTGCGGATATTTCAGGGGCAGGACCCTGCATTTGTCTTTGTTGAATTTCTGACAGTTTTTCTCTGCCAAACTCACTAACTGATGGTAAAGTTGAGAACACAAATAGTCTTCACATGAGGATTGTGTTATTACTACCTACTAAAAGCACAGAAAACAGACTGTATCTGTGCTGCAAATGACTCAGAACAGATTAGACTTTTTCTAAGTTGTCCCTGAGAAAATTGCATTAGATTTATCTAATCTTATAATCAATCCTGAGATCTTCTTAGCCAATTTACTTAGTATTTAATTAGTGTAAGAAAACTCTTTGTAAGGCCTTACTTGAACTTTACTAAAATTTAGGCTTATTACTCCTTGGCCTGTCAACAGTGGACATCGATATTTGTAGTTGCTATTTCTTCACACACTTACTTTTTTTTTTTTTTCATGTTTGATGACTTATTTCTGTTTTCAATTCCCTCTCTAGTTTGCTTCCCTGGGTACTAAGCAATTCTCAAGGTTTTTCTTGTAGGACCTTAATTTCAAGTTGAAAGAGCAAAAACTAACTGAGAAATTACATTTCTCTTCTCTACTCATGTTATCAACCAGAATAATTTTTAATAATATTTCTTTAAATTGATACCTTACTGAGATAATCACTTCTAAACCATTTGACATAGTCTGGGCATAACAGAAGTTGTACTTCTTTTGCAGAGGCCTCCTAAAGATAGGTGACAGTTAGGGAAGAATCATAGAACAATTCTTAGCACAAATCTTCTAGTATTAATAAGATCTATGTTATCTGAAGCTCTTCCCATTGATTTTATTGTCAAGTATGACACCATCATATGCTCTGGGATATCCCTTTGGTCCTTTGGGCCCAGCTGTCCCAACTCTTTGTGATGGGACAGCATGAGATGCAGAAAAGGCCCCTCATGTTACTTACTCAGCAGTAACTGAAACATCCCCATTTTATCAACACCATTTTCAGCACAAATCCAAATTAGCCCTATACAAGCCACTATGAAGAAATTTTTTTTTTTCAATACTGTGAATGTTCCAGATGTCTCTTTCTGTTTGGATCTTGCTTTTAACTGTTCACTGCTTAGCACAAAAAGGCAATCACACAGGACAGCGAGTTCATGTTCATTAAGATCAAAACAAAAACATAAGGTATGATCACTGCTGACTGAAAGGAACCACTGCAGTTAGGGGCTTGGCTAGTACCTTTTTTTTTTTTCCTCCAAGAAAACTATTATTTTTATAGCCTGTTAACCTTTCAACTTCTAATTGAGAATATGTGATGTGAAAGAAAGGAAGTTGTGTTTTTCATAGTGCATTTGGACTTCCAAACGCATTATTTGTGTTCCAAATAATTTTACTGTAAAATTATGTTCCCACACCTTCTGACAAAGAGTCACCAGACTACAGTGCTGGTCTTCCCCTAATGTGTGTCCTTGCAGGGTGATGACTTTGTGACAGAAGCTGGTCACAGTAAAACACAAAGTACACTCTGCTCTATTAACACCTTCCCATGCTCACACTTATTGTGACACCTTCACTGGAAAGGGGCCATGTATGCCAATACCTTTCAGTCCTGATCTGGTTTCCTTACTGCTTTGCAGCACTCATTTGGTCCACGGTAAATCCAGACTTTCTATCTTTCCACAATACTTTTTTTTTTTTTGGTTGTGTGATTGTTTTGATATATTGGGGTTTATTTGTGTATTTGGTTTGGGGGTGGTTTTTTGATGTTTTGTTCTGTTTTGTTTCTGTGGGTTTTTTTCATTGATTCATTGGTGGTTTTACACTTTGCAGTTAAAGTTATTTCCTCTAAGCCCTTCTGCTCTTAGAGGCTGACTATTCCATTCCATCGATCTTTCAAAAGAGCTTATTCCAAGGACACCTGTTTTCTTCATTGTGCTTGAAGGGATTTTCTGTTGTTCCAAACTTCCTTCATCAGATACTAGAAGAATTAGTACCCCTAGATTTATCTGGTTTGTTACCCCAAGTTGATTCCAGATGAAAAAGATGATCACTCAAATACAAAACTGACTTTGTCCCTAACCCGACAAATACATGATAGCACTGCTAGCGCATAGTAAATTGCACATAAATTGAGGCACTGAGTTTTCAAAACACCTAAAACCCAGCTTTTAAAACCAATTTTAACCAAGGTAAAGCATATAGTAATGTCTGCAGGATAAAATAAAACCTGGTAACTGACAAAGCGTTTTGTACAACACTTTATTTGATTTGAAGTGCTCACATTTTGAAGGTGGAAACAGAAGTGGTGATGAAGAGCTTAATGATTTGGACGACCCTGTCAGACAGCATAATATATATCTTGAGTTCTATTTAAAATCATTACCATATATGTAATAAAATGCTCCAGATTTTTATTGTTATACTTCATCATTTTTCTTCTAAATTAAGTGTATCAAGTCATCTTAACTTACACCACTGGAGAGCTGAAGTAGATTGGTCATCCATATGTTTTATCAAAAATGACATCTTGTTTTAAAAAGGAGGGTTGCCCTCCAAACTCTCAATATTGCCCAGAAACATCCAATTCAACTACTCTAAAACCCTGTAAATCTTAAACTTCCTATCCTCAGGCTCTGAGCCCTCTGTATTCTGTGTCTTTGGCACAGAGTTGCTGTATCACAAAGATTTGGGGCTACAAGTTGTCTCTAAATGCTTTCACCAACAGAGTTTCTCTCCAGTCCTTTGATACCAAAGGCACAGGATCTTGTGCCATGGTATGTACTGTTGTCTGTAGCCTGATACTCCTATGACATGCTCTGACGTACCCAAAAGATATCTTTGGAGCCCTGTCCTTCTCCAAAGGTGTGAGTAAGACTCTAAATGTGGCAATGTTGTCTCCGAAACTCTTCTATGTTTCATTTAGTTGTAAAATTTAACGATGCTCTTTATAGAAGACCAGAATTCAAAATAAAGCAGTTTACTCTTTTGTCAACCTGTTCTTTCATTTACAAAGTTTAAAGTAGAATTCTACACTAAAGTCTCATTTCCCCTGCTCCTTGTCAGTGCTCCTTGTCAATGGTTTAATGTGACCTTTCGTTGCTTTCAGCCAAATTTGTTGGGAGATCAGGATGGGAGGGGAAGTGAGGAAGCGGCAAAAGTGGGAAGAAAAATAATATTAAGATAAAGCATCCAACTAATCAACCCCCCACTCCCAAAACCAGGCTTCCCTTTGTCCTTCATCTTTGATGAAGAAAGCGGAGTTAGTCCTATTCTGTCAGCAATCTTATAATACAGATACAGTATGAGGGAAAGGAGAAACAAAGATGTACAGTCTCTACCACTAGATCACTTTCATCTTATGGAGGACATTAAAAGCAACAGACACTTGATTATTCATCACAATGATTAAGAGCCATGTTAAGATAGGTAGGAAGGTTGCAGGCTGTAGATGAAAATGCAGATGATGAAAACTGAGGTTTGCAATGATATGCAGTAAGTAAATTTCTCCTTCTGACCTTATGCATTTTTACTTCAACCACATATTTCAGGGAAACTCTTGCTAGTCATGCTCCCTGAAATCCCATTAACTTGGTGGTCAGCATGGATGAAGGTTCTCAGCTGTACTTTGCCTGACTTGAAACCACCACCTTCTGAATCAAGCAAGTGCTTGACTATTCATGGATTTGTGTGTTGTCTTATCTTGGACAAAAAAAAAAAAAAAGCATGTTGTCCTAAAAAAACCTTTCCTGGAGTATCCTTTATTGACATGAATCTACTATAGCACAAATGTTAAATTTTTACAACCTGCATTTGTAGAATTAAAGATGCATGTCCAATGAAACAATTCCCAGATTAATTTACATATCTTGGATAAAGTAAACAGTTTTTGTAACCATTGGTGTTAGTTCCTCTTAGGGGCCAACAAAGGACTGACTATTCAGGGAATAAGTATATTCACTAATTCACTAGTAAATCTGTGTAACTTCCACAATCACTTTTTATTTTAAATTATTATCAAATTGTGAATTTTCAGTGGAATTTTATTTAAAAATCCATCAGGCAAGTATGCAGCAATTGAAATACTGATATTAGCATTTGACTTATAATTCTAAACAAAATTTAATTACTTAAATTCCTGTTTCACCAAGCTTCAAGCATTTAATCAGGATCTCAATGAAATTTTAATTTGTAATGTATTTTAAGGACAAATGCTTAGACAAATTATTTTTTATTAGTGCCAGGGTATGAAATTGATTTAAAATGAAGATGAGGTTTTTTTTTCTAGTATACCTAATGCTTATTAAATGTAAATATTATCCAAGTTATTTGCATTGCAAAAGCAGACCAAAAGCTGTCTACACTGGGCTTGAAATACCACTGTTTCTCACACTTTTCTTTTTCTCTATCAGATCATGAAAGAATAATGCCACAAGTATACAATTGCGTCAGTAATTTCAATGTATAGTCTATCATGGCAAGAATAAATAATTATGGTTTCGGTTTCACACTCAAATAATGGATATCACTCCTTTCAGACATCTTTGCAGAATTATCTCCAATAAAATGTTCTAACTTCTCCCCTTTCTTTCCACATGAATCTCAATATTGCACACAGAGGGAAGCTGGACAATGAGTGACAATGAACGGGCAGGCTAGTTCTGTTAGGGAGTCAAAAAAGAGGAAGAAAAGGTGACCACTACTTCTAGAATATTTTGGTGTCAGGAAAGCATTCTAAATGACAAAGAGCAGATATTCAAAAGTGGACTGAATGTGGACTGAATTGGACTGAAGTGGAATGAATGTCTGAGTCTGAATTCTGACATAAACTTTGTTTCCTGCTAGAATTAGGGAAAGTTATTTCTTCTCATTCCTTTCTATACTAACAGGAGATTATGGATGTTGAATAGTTTAGTGACGGTGGTTTTGTAACCCTGATTTTGGCCTGCATTTGGAAGTATTTAGCTATTTCTCACTAAAACCCTTCACTGCTTTTTAAAGACTTTGACATTCTTTATCATGCTTAAAAGAGGTATAAATGTTAAACTACCTGACAACCATGAAAGTATGGCTTCTCAAGAAAGCCCTTTGTTTTGTCTTTTGCTGGTCATAACATTTTTTTATTGTAGTTCTAAGTACTGAAACCTATTCATTTAGAGTGTCCTTGTTTTACTTTTCTAACATTACAGAGTTCCCCATTGGATTTATCTCTCTGATTGACTCAAAATGCAGTCAGTAGAATGCCATCTTATTCATGTAAATCCTTTGTTAATATATTTAAACCTTTCACTTGAAAAATTGAGGTCTTAACATATAGAGTGATTTTTATTTATCTTACAGTTTGTATAAGCACTGCCATCTCCTTGTTCCTTAAGAATTATTTTCTGTGGTCCAGTATTCATCAGTCTTTTCTAGAATCAGACACAGAACACCACGAGAGCTTGCCATTTGATTAACGAGGATCAAACATTTATTGTATATTATGACTGCCAGGTTCCCAGCTGTTGGTAGCATTTGTTCTCCAGCCTGCATCTAGCAAGTCAAAATATCTCTATAATGAAAAAATGCTCTATAGAGTTTGTTATTCCAATAACTAAATTGACAAGAGTTGGACTCAATGACACTTGTGGGTCCCTTCCAACTCCGTGATTCGTTGATTCTGTGACATCTCTGTCCATATCTAGTTCTTATCTATGGAGCCTAGAGCTGTATCTTAGTATTATCTGAGCAGAACTTTATTTACAATTCTTTCTAAGAAGATACGTTTAAGACATTCCTTAATCTTTCTTTAACAATCTGTATTTTATAGCATTGCTCTGCCACCTTAAGAGTCAAATACCTACCTGAGTTAAATCTCAGCTGCCATTTCTTCACATCCCTGTTACCTCTACTGTGATTATTAAAGGAGTGGGATATTCCAGAACTTACTTTCTGGAATATCACAGATTTCTTCTCCTGATGGAAGGGGTTCAAGAGACAATTTATTCCTAATTTGTATGCTGGCAATATTTTTTTCATGCCATCAGCATGTCTGTTTTGTGCAAGACTGATGAAGGTGCCTGGGAGAGGAGTGACCGATCTCAAATGTATCACAACATTTTTCCACACACAGACCTTGAGATATGTCAGGATTTGGGATACTATTTCCACATTTTTTTGTGGAAACAAAAGAAGATTGGAAATTTAGCTGAAGGTGCAGTATGAATGGGATTCTGGCTTTGTGAGGAATAAGAAATAGCTTTAGGGCAGACGGGGTCTATGCAAATAAGAAATATCCTCACAGAATGAACATCTGGCATTGGTAAGGAGTTTAAAACAAGAAGAGAATGCTGGTAGAAGACAGAGAGGAATAAGGACTGTTATGAAAATAGATTCTGTCAAAGAACAAGTGTTCTCCATGAAATCTGGACAGCAGCCTAAACATGAGATTTTTTAATAGGAGTATGAAGAAAAATAAAGTCTGAGTAGTTATAGCTCTTTAGGCTAGTGTAAAGAATAAAGTAAACAAGTGTGTTTGGACATATTTTACTTTATGGACACCTCATAAATAATCTTTTAATTTGTAATGTCAGAGAATTAATATAATTTGCACCAATATAGTTTTCAATGGACTTCTGTGGAACTAACTCAATAGAACTGAAATGGTTTCCTAAAGGGAAAATTAGTAACAGACTAAAGTTAAGCAGTATGTCAATGATATAGAAATAATCATAAATGGACTGATGTGTGAAGAACATATATATTTTATGTTTTGTGTCAATAGGTATTTTAAAAATATATCAGGAACTGATATATCTGAACAAATGAGCTTTATTTCTTAGAATTGAAAGCTTCACCTTTTAAGTCATATGGCCTTTGTAGCAAGGAGTTGAATAAAGTAAAAAACAATAACTTATTAAGAGTAGCCTAGAAAATTTTGCATGCTTCTTATATCTTTGTTGTTAGGTGCAACTTTATTTTTTAACTGTAGAAGTCAATAATAGACCTTGGCAGAATTCTTAACTCATACCTTCAAGATGAGTTTTCAAAAAAGAAAAAATAACTTGAACAACCTATATTCTATTGAATTTGTTATTGACATTGACTTCTGTCTTAAAAGAAAACAAAACTGAACTACTGTACTGTGTTTTGTTTTCTGCTAGAGTATAACATAATGGAATTCAATGTAGCGATCATAAATCACTGAGAATTAAGTTTGACTACAAAGGTTTGGCATACAGTATGAATGACAAGAATAATAATGAAACAAGCACTTTCAGCCACCAGACTGTAGTTTGACTAGCTGCTGTAAGTCAATAGGATGTTCTTTGCCTTCTCTGTTAATAACAACAACTGACTATTCTCAGTTTAAGTGATGCTACTGATCCTGTGCTCAGCTTTGTCTGTGTTCAATATTTCATAAAAACACATTTTGTAGGAAGATTGGTGATCAATGTTGCAAAAACATTTCAGATTAGAGGAAATAAACAGGCAAATGTCAATTGACTAATACGTATTTGATTGTCTCCAAAATGTGTTTACAAAGCAAAAGTCTTAAGAAACTCATAATTTTGAATGCTTTCTTACCACTTTTTAGAATCATATAATGTATTTTGAATTTATTTTAAAGGCAAGTATATCAAGCACAGGAAACTTGTACAACACTATTGGATCCTTACGTACTCCAGGTTCAGAAAAGCATACTATTAATCAGTCAGGAATCCCACCTATTCATCCATTTCCAGATAGTCTATGTTACATGCATTAGAGGAACTTGTAAGGAAATGCATAAAAAGAGCTGAATGGGTGCATAATTTTGAGGACAAATATGAACCACTGAAAGCAGCTTTTCTACAGAATTTCTGCATAGAATGAAGAAAAAAATCCATCTTGCACTACCTCAAAATAATTCTTTCATCTTGGGTGATACCCCATTTGAGGAAGACCTATAGGAGATTCTTTCTGACTGAGGACTTGTCTACATGGGAAAGTTTTTGCAAAGTAAGCTACTACGGAATAAAATCATGTTGTAACTTTATGCCTCCTGCTCCATAGCATGAGTATCTGCAGTTGCTCAAATAGAACTTTTTCAACAAGCAATATAATTTCACTGAAACCAGACCTGTGTGTCTTGTCCAGCATGCCTCACTTGACTCTGCCTTTGCTTACCCCTTTCCCAGATTTCTTCAGCCTACAGTACAGATTGATGATACCACTGAATGATTCAAAGATTGAATGATTCAATCATGATATCATAATTCAGTAATAATATCATTCAATATTTCTCAGAATTCTGGCTTTCATAGTATCTCACTAGCTCTACCAATAACCATTAAGACCTTAATGGTAATCGTATATTCCTGGGACACATGGACGAATTTAACTAAGATTTAATGAAAATATGTGAAAGTTTGAGGATTTTATGCAGGATAAACCAATTCAAGGTTTAATTCAGAAGCAGATTGTAAAATGAGAAGCTCAAAAACCAGCACCATTATAGCTGTGTCTTGGAGTAAAGTTTCTATGTATTGTATTCCAATTTTTCATTCAGCAATTTGTAGCTTCTTACCTCAAAGCATTTATGAGCTAGTTATCTCTCTGAAAGGAGCATCTAAGTGGAGTTTGGGTTTTTTTCCCTGAGAAACTTCAATCTTGTGATCAAATGCAAAATCCTATCTGTAATCTTTTGTTCAAAGGCTTTACAGATCCCAGTGGAAACTATTTTCAGTATAGCTTTCATGTTTAAAGTACTCTATTTGTTATCTCAAAATGCTTTGCACAACTTATCTTAACACACTATGTTTTAAAGATTATGTTTCAAAGATATTATCTACACAGTGAGCTGAACTAAAACCCTTCTCTGTTGACACAGGAGAGAAAAGAAAAAAGAAGGCATGATTCCATGACTTTATCATTAACCATATTAATTTTTCACTAGTCCTCACTAGGCACATGTACATGACAGAGTTCTCTGGTGTAACAATTTATGAGTATATTTTTAGAAGTTTTCTGATAAAGCAGAATCATTTACTTTCTCAGCTATAAAAATAACGTAATGTATCCCTTTCTTAACATAACAAACACCTCCAGAATATAATGGATCAGGCAATAGCAGAGTCACAGAACCCAATAAATTGAATTTTCCCTCAGGTTGGTGGAAAGAAAGATCCACAAACTATAAAAAATCAAATTACAGTTGGAAAATTTGAATTTTCTTGGACAAATTTAAAAAGCAGTGATCCTTTTAAATTTTGTACCTTTCATTCCTACCTTTTAACAATTTGTTATTGGAACCAGTTCTCAGATTCAGATTCAGGCTTCAAACTTTGCTTTTCACACCTCCTCTTTCAGTTACAAAATTAGGTCCTTTCAAAATGTGCAGCACAGGCATGAGGTCTAGGGCCAGCAAATTTTTTTTAGGCTTCCAATGAAATACTCAACTGATGCATCAGACATTAAAACAAGATGTGGAACTATCTCCAATGTAAGTATTTCATGGACAAAAGAAAGGCTCTAGAGACATTTTTTCTCTGCAAGGTAATAGAATAACTTCAGAAGTTAACACTGTATCTTGCTTCCCCAACCTGCAAATGGCTTTATTTTTCCTTCTGTATTTAGTAGAGACTGATCTTGGTTTTGTTCATCAGACAGAGCTTGTAGCAATTAAATTACTTGTCTGGGTTGTTCTTTATTCTCCCTGGTGAAGAGACTTCTGTGAATAGTTAATACGGAGGAAAAGTATTATTCTAGATCTATAGCAATACTGCTCATTTCAGGCTTTTACGATAGGAAATTGAGATGAACTTGCATTTTGGATACTAATCCTCATCTCACTGTGACAAAAGAGTGTTTTAGGGTTGCTTAAAGAATCACCAGAAAAGGTATCAGCAGAAACAGGTTCAATATAAAAGCCACAGCACAGTGAATTCACTGGCAAGACTCCCTCTACTACTAGATAGTAAAAGAACACCAAGAAAAAGCAAATAAAAACCTAACTACTTAAATTTAACAGCATTTAAACTTAACTGCACTTATCATAAACTTAGTTGATAAGTCAAGTTGAACAATTTAGCAGAGGATTCACATAGAATTTACTGCACCACAACAGTAACTTACTTACAGGCCTAACTTATTTACAAATCTAAAGTACTAAAAAATATTAGTTATAGTAATTTTCCATCCTGGCTGCAATTCAACTCCATAGCTTTCTTTACCGGTTTGACAATAAAAACATTATTCTACTTGGGTTGTTATTCAGGTAAGAAAAATAATTTTCCAAGACTGTTTGTTTAAAAGTAGGAGCTTGTTAGACACCACTTGTTCCTGAGTATAGACAGTGTTTCTGTTAAGCTCACAAAGAGCTCAGCCCAGGTGCTGCTTGTCAGGGCTGAAGCCTAAGGAGCATTTCTCAGATCATAATGCAGCCTGGGGGAGGATGGGGGATGCACCACCACACTCATCCAGATTAGAGTTCAGCATGTTAAGTGTAAAAGCCTTGTTCTCCATTATTGGCTGACATAAACCATTTTTCTTCATTCTTTATTTCATTTACTGCCTGTAAAATTGCTTTTTTAAAGCAATTTTAGCTCAAAAGATTGAATTTCTTTAGAATTTCTTTAGAATTTCTTTAGAATCAACATAAAAAGTGATCAAAAATTCTTTAACCTATTGTGAGAAAGAATTAAGTTTTGATTGTATAGACTTCATCTTTTGTCCTTTTTTTTTTATAGAGCTACTTAATAAGCAGTGGAGATAGTATTTTAAAAATAACTTCAAGGACATCATTTTTGTTGACAGTCAAACAGAAAAAAGTTTTATCCCTTTCTCACTTTATCATCCCTATTGACTGTGTCAATGGCCAATGTAAAAGGAGCTTTTGATCCCACATAGCTGCCTTCATGGGTGAATTGATATGTTTTAAACCATTGCTGTGTTCTGAGTGATGCTTTAAGCCCCTAATTTTTTTTTTTATTTTTCTAATATTGGTAAGCCTTATAAGTTTTATAAGTAGATTTTAAAAGCAGCATCCCTCACTCCCTCCCTTGTCCCTTTCCCTGTAGCACCCTTGTTTACTCATTCCTTAACCCTCTTACCCCATTCTATGCTCCCTGTATCACTCCTACCCCCGAATACAGCAGAAATGTTTAGTCTTTTGTCAAGGCAAGGCCTAGATTGTTGGCAGAACAGCAAATCAGGGCCTAAACCACAGAACATGGTCAAGAATTGGGTGACTATGCACCCTTTGTGCTCTGATGAAGATGAAGATGAAGATGAAGATGGGATGAACAGAGGGTCCCAAAATGCACCCCAGACCCATTTTCAGGGGGTGGACCCGGGGCGGTCCAGAGTAAAGGCCACAGGGTGGACACATCTGGGATTGGATGGATGGTATTATAAAATGTAACATCTCAGGCACGGCCAGCGAGCGTCTTGTAACATCTTTGCCTTGGTATAATAAACCCTTTCTTATCTCACCCCTAATTAACTGCTCTGGGAGATTTTTTCAGCACCTAACTCCCACAGCAACATGAGCGATAAGAGGCTTTTTGGAAAGCAGATTAGAAGTTTTTTTCCCCTTCTGTCCAATGTGTCACCTTATCAATCACTTCTAGGTCCTAAGCAAAAAACTATAAGGAGATTTGCTCTGGTGTGGTTAAGACAATGTTTAATGTTTGACATTGTTTGGCCATGTAGGTGCCACTCACTTTTTCTGACATATCCATTAAACAACCCATCCTGGAAATTTATTTTCTCTAAGTTTTTTTATTTTAAAATCATTCAAGCAAAACTAACTAATTCCAAATTCAGACTGTAATCAGCTTTCTGTAACCAAAAGTCTGCAAGAACAAGTTTCTAGGTAACTGTAAATATCTAAGAATATATGTGTCCCTGGACATTAATGACAGATTCTAATTTGTGCTCCGTTAAATCTTATAGTAGCTTAGAAAGACACCCTGTAGAAGTTAATGTAGGTTTCCACTTTTCCTAGAGCCTCCTCTAGGACTTAATTTTATATTTTAAAAAAGAAATGTACACTGCTAACAACAACCCAAAAATCACTTAAATTTTTACATTCTATTAGTGCTCTGATATTAGGCACTTAAAGGTTGGAATAGGCACACACAAAAAGCACTAGGTTTTTCTCTTTCTAGAAGTTTAAGTTACATATTTTTTAACTGTTCTTTCAAATGTGATTTTAAAAGTCTTTGTCAAGAGATCACATATTAAGGATTTATAATCATTAAGAAATCTTTTATTTTACATCCCAATTTGCTGTGTTCATTTGTTGATTTATTTATTTCTTATATTGAAAAACTTAAGTGCACAATTTGGTTTTTGCTCCTAAGATATACAGAATATCAGATAGTGACTTTTCCATATGTGTTGAAAGAATAATTCTAAACATCTAAAATATTTTGTTTAAAATCCAAAAACCACAAAGACACTAAATGAAAAATCTCTCCTCCCTAGGGCTGAATTAGACAAATTAAAAAACTTTCTAATAAAACAAGAGCAGAAAAAGAAAATTTTAGGAAGTCATTCTCCAAATAAGTCATTATATTCTTAGTCTATTTTCATTTGTCATGTAAATGCGGGCATATTGGAAATTTTATTTTTATCACAGTAAATGAAAAATTATTCTAAAATAACGGTTCTATTTGATGAGTATGCCTATGAAAGGAATACAATATAATACAGTATACTACATTGTAGTATATTATAGTAAAATATTATATATATTATAATATATATAATAATATAATGAAATAATGAGGTTACCAAGGAAATCGAAAAATTGAAAAACGTCTATTTCACTTCATATGGCTAGGACTTCTTACTGTTTGAAAGTTTGAGATAGTTTATTGACTCACATCACATGATATCGTCTCCTATACATGCTTATGAACACAGAATATAAATTGATATTCCAACAGCAGTTGTATTTAAAGGGTTTTCTACACTTGTAAATTAAGATACAGTGTAAGCTTTAAAGTAAAAACTATTGTTAATTAACTCCCTGGTAAAAGTACTTAATTCAAATGATGTACATTAGGTTTATTCAGAAAATGAAAAGGTTCATTCCAGTGTGGTAAGGGGGTGTGTGTGGATGTGTGTGTGTGTGTTTGTATATATAAAAGATAAAGATATATAAAAAAACATATATACATAAATGTATCTTCATATGCATATCTAAAATATAAAATTGACTAGACTAGACTAGACTAGACTAGAGAATATAGATATCTATATTTATAGATAGGCTTATTCCGGTTATCTCATAGGGCCCATAAGATTGGTACCTATGTAGACATAGTCATGAAATAATCATGTCAAATCTGTAGCCAAATCCTTTGTTGGAACAAAGGAACTGCAGCTGACCATGACATTTCTTGACCTTAAACTCCTCTACTTAAATCACTCAGTATGATGCAGACTTCTTACATAAGAGCTGCCTGTACCTGAAATTCAGCAAAAGCTACCAATTAATTCAAACTTGCATAAAATACTTTTCAACTTATAATTAAATTGTAATTTTCCTAATGACTCTTTTAGGCAGAAATTTCCATCTGTTTCAAATGTCCTGTCATGTCAGGGGACATTTTTGCCACAATATATATTCTTACATTGTCTTGTTTCCTTGTCTTTGTGCTCCAAGTAAGAAGTCATTTTCTTGGAATGGCAAATACAGAAAATTAGTTTTTCTTTAAAAGGTCATTTTCTTTAGATTTTTAATTAACCCTATCACTGTATGTCTGATTATTCCTGGCTACCCTGTTCCTCTATGGAACTCAGATAACATGAAGTGCATAGTTACATTAGTAACTATGGTACTGGTTACATTTCCTCACTGAATTGTGGGGATTACTTGCAGACTAAATAGTGCAAGGTTCTGTGGAAGGAAGACAGATCTGAAACATGCCATAAAGACTCGTAACATACTAATCCTAGACTGCACAAATTGCTGAGTGGTATCAGGTTAAAAGAAAAGAAAAAAAAAAAAAAAAAAAAAAAAAAAAAAAAAAATGAGACTGGGGTTCCATTCTCCAAAAAATCTAAACTTTTTGTTTCCACTGGACTAACACTGCAAGTACAGTTATATGATAGTGTAAAAGTTTGTAGGATCCATGTCCTTAAGTCCTTGGAGTAGGTATGTGTAGTCTGTGTCTTCCAGTTTGGCAAGCTGCTACTACAACTGATTAAATATATTTGAACTAAAAGCGAATGGAAGATACAGCTAAGCAAACTGATAAGAACACTCTAAACTGAAATAAAACTAATTCTTCATTTAGCAGTAGCTACTGGGCAATTTTTAGAGAGAAAAGATAGAAATAAAATTAAGAAGGTTTGCTTGTGGTTTTTTTGTTTCTTTTTTAATATAATCAAGATTTTTTTCCACTGAGTGTTTAGGGGAAGATTGTTTTCTTCAATAACAAGTCACAGAAGTGTGCTACCTCCATATAGCAGGAGTACTAAAGCAACAACCTCGAAAGGCAGGTAGATGAAGGAGATACCACCATTGCAGCTGCTTATGCATAGTCCTGTTTTAAGTCTTGTGAGACTGTTTTCTCATTGTGTGGAGTTGTGTCATGTTTCTCCACAGGATAAAAGAAGAAAACCAAGGAAGAGGTCACTTCTGGGCAGTATTTGTGGTGTACAAAGTTCATGAGTGGCCCAAAAATGACACACAGGCAGGGTGTCATAACTTTACTAATTTATGGCCATGAGAGAATAAAGAGGTGTCACAATCAAGTTTTTACAAACCAGTAGCAACATTATCAATATATTGACAAATGAACTGTTATTCTCTAATCCTAATCAAAAGGAATTATTCGTAGTTAACTCCTGATGTCAAACTTTATAAAGACACAATCTTGGCTTTTAGTGTGAACGTGCAATAGTGCATGTGACATTTCCTAATTGTTGATGACAGCATTTTAAAATTAATTTAGATTCCTAGCTAAATGATGAAAGAAAAGTTAATTGCCTAGTAAAGAAGCATCCAACACAAGAAAATTTAAAGTTGGAATTGGAATATGCTATTCTATAATTACTGCAATAAATATATATAGTTGTAAAATTCTTCTTGAGAGACAGGCACATCTACTACAGAAACTATGTTTAGCAGTAAATAAGAAAACAAACCTTGACCTTTTTTAAACCTCTTTTTAAAAAAAAATCTAAAAATTCAGATAAAAAACATCATTAAGACCATGTAAATTAAAGATTCTTATTGCTATTTTAAGGTACAGCACAAATGGTCACTGGCAACTACCTGTTAAGGGAGGAGAATAAAATGAAAATATTTCCTTTTACACAGGCTTTCCCCTCCCCTTTTATGAAAGCATCTTGTTTTTAAATGAGGATTCTCATGCACTTGAGTGGAGACTGAAAAGAATTAGAGCTCCATTTACATACTATTGCTTAAGCTTGACTTTACCATATCGTATCAAGCAGATATCAAATTATATTTATTTATGTCCATAACTGCATAAAAATAGCCAGCTGCATTACTTATAAATACAAGCAAGCTAAAGATCAACATGGGCAGTAAAAGGCTGCTTCAAGTACCCAATGGAATGCTGAAAGTTATATAATTTAATTCCATGACATTAATTTCTCACTTTCATTCCTCATCCTAGAAAAAAAAGGAAATACATTATGAAAAAAATTGTTAGTATAAGTACTGTTCTGCAGTATAATTACTGCCATGTTACTGATGAATTCATTGCAGGTAAAGTTTGGAGAAGCGAAACGTACTCCAAATCTAAAGGAAAAAATAAGTATCCTGTTATGTCAGTGGTGTTCACATAAATGAGGCAATATCCCATTCTTCTAGCGTCTAGTCACCATTTTCAGGATGGACAGAAATGTCAGACACAAGTTCATTTTCTTCATCTGACTACAGGCGACACTATTGCAGAACCATATTCACCATCAACAGGTGGAAATTCTGTCTCCTCCACTCCCAGAAAATCCTGTCCCTCAGTGGCCCACCAGCTCACACACTGTGAACTCACAGTGTGAGGTAATTCAGCTTTACATCCACTTCCTTCTGGGTCTTTTCGATTACAATAACTTTTCAAGAGCTATAGAAGCAGGAACTCTCCAAAAGTCAGGGGTTTATTTTGTTGGTTGTTTTGTTACTATTTAATTTCTTCCAGGCATCCTTACTGTGTAACAAAGGTAAAATATTTTAATTAAAAGATTAAGAAAAAACTACCATTTTTTCTGTTTATTGCTAACAGTCTTCAAGGAAATCAGAAAGCCTGAAAGACTATTCTAACTTTATTATTTATAGCAGATATCTATAAACCTTCCTCTGATCCTGGTATTATCTTTAAAAACAAACACTGGCTTAGAATGATGCAAGTACAAATGATCAAATAAAGTTGTGAAAGCAGCTTTTATTTCCTCAGCAGCAGTGAAGAAGTGGTGTGGGTGTTACAGGAGACATAGGTGGAAAGCAATTATAGGTTAAAGCACAGCCTTACTGAAAGACACACAGGCAGCCTTTCAGGAATTTTTTTCTGTGTAATGATTGTTTTTCATGCTTTCCTTTCTGCTAGGAAATAAATAATATTAGTCAAGAACTGCCTGAAACAGCTAACACATGACATCTGTGATGAAGATTAGTTTCCTGAAGGGTCTAGGTCAACGCAAATGACAACCTGAGAGAGCTAGGGGAAAGTGTGTTTATGAAATTGTTGCTTGCTTGGTTTCGTTCATTCAAGGCCTCTTCAATCTAAGTAATAATCATATGTGGGGTGAGGAGAAATGAAATCTCTATTATGCAGAAACATAGTCCTACTGACCAAAAAAATGGTTGACTTAAAAAAATATGCAAACAAATTTTTAAAATTATGCAAAATCTTGTGGTATTTTGGGTTCGGGGGTTTTTTTGAATGATTATAAACACTTATAGCCAAGTCACTTATATGAGACATTAACTGTATATCTGTACAGTTCACCGTTATTAAGACCTTGATATGAACAGGATTGCTGAAAATGTAAGAAATAGGACTAAAAAAATAAATAAACTAAATAACTTGTATTTAACCAGACCAGTGGCATTACGATGCTCTTATTCTGACAGGAATGGCAAACCTCAGCACAAGAGCAGGAACCAGCTGGGAACGGAAATTTCCTAAGGCTTTCATTCCAAAGCCAGATTTTTTATGAAAGTAAGGCCTCTCAGCAATTAGTTTATGACAAATAAAATAAGATCTATTATTTGCTAAAATAATAAACAATGTCCACTCAACTCATGTAATCCACACACTGCCTTTAATTATATAAGATAAAATAGTATTACAATTCATGATATTAATGTGCCTTCCAAAATTCTGAACCTTGTACAGCATACTTCAGGGACCTCCTTGGCATATTTTCAAGTTGAGGGAGTAAATTGCATAAATGGTACTTATTTTCCCATTCTCTCTCATTTTTTTAACTTAATATACTGCTCTGTAATAACTCCTACGCTAAAAGCTAGAAAACAAAATACATCCTTTCTAGTTTGTAGTCCTTTAAATCATGGAAATAAAATATTTTAATATGCTTCAGATTTATCCTGTGGTACCAGTCATACAAATACAGTGAATTTTTAAAGGTAGATTTATTTTTGTATATATGTAATGCCTACTTGAAACAACTAACTCAATAGCAACATAATTTTTTCATAGAATTCCACCTTAATTACAAGAAATTCTCTTTTAATTTCTTCCAGTTCATGAACTGGAAAAGATAACCCTTTTAACCTAAAAGCTCTCTTCTAAAGCAAAAAAGCCAATGAACTATTATTTAGTTCTTTTACTTCATATCACTTCTTTAATTTTTATATTATTATGCTGTTAGAAACTAGTTATCTGCTGTACAAGTCGAGGGTAAAGGGGAGAAGAGATTCTGAGCTGCAAAGAAGTAACATAGCCAAGAGTTTAGACTGGCAGTACATGCTTTAATTGAATTCCCCCATCTGCAAGCTACATGATGGGTCTTTTGAGCAGGACTTGCTTACATTGTGGGATCCTTCCTGTCTATGCTACCAGATGGACACTGGCAAGTGCTGAGGTGGGGACCCACCTGGCCAGAGCAGTAGTGTCCTACTCTCCAGATGGCAGGTACCTCTGCTCCCTGAGATTCCTCAAAGCACCACTGTGCTATCACTTTGAACTGGGTAAGGGGTTTTTTTTCAACTTCTCTCCCTCACCATAGCCAGCCTAGTGCAATGAACACGGTTCAGAGTGTCAAGGAAGGCTGACCTGCAGGGGCACGTCATTGCTCCCAAACATTGATGAGAGCAGTAACACAACTTTTCACCAAGCCTTACGTGGACAGTGGAGAAAACCACCAACACACTCCTGTCACGGACAGGATAGCCCAGGGATGATCTCTAAAACACAGCTTAGGGGAGCACACTCAGTCTAAAGCTTGCCTTCTGCAGAATTAGAATGACCAAACCACATATACCAGAGAGATAAAAAGCCTCAGGACTGAATGTTGAGTTTATCATTCAATCCTATAAACCTAGATTTTGTGAATATCCTTTTGTCTGTTCCGGGAAAGAAAGCAATAAAAGGAAAAAAAGGATATTTTAAAGAATGTCATGGTATTTTTTAAGTCCAGAGAAATCAAAGAATGAAATGGAGGAGAAAAAAAAATAAATCCATGGGGTGTTATGAGAAGGACTACCAGAAATCAAATATTAAATAGACAATAATAATATTTATCACATTAAAATATTATTATGACAAAAATGTTCCTTCAAATATCAGCTGTTTCTTAACCATTTAGATGAACAGAGACAGTCTTCACCTTCTTTCTTCACAGGAGCATGTTAACATCACTGTTTCTCATTTCCTTCTGCTTTTGAAAGCATTTACTTTTGAAATGCTAAATGAAGAGGTGAAATTTGATTGAAAGTTTACTGTGCGCACTGCACTACATTTCATATCTGTGTCTCCACACATGTAGACATCAAGCTTTCACAGCCAAGCAATGTTCATGTAATTTTCCTAGCTCAATCTGATTTTGTTTCCTATGTGCAATTCAGAATGTTGGACAAGAACTAACATAAATATCTTCCCTTAAATACTTGTATTACTCCCTAGATTCTGGCTGCTGAATGTAGTTTGTAGCTTGGATTAAGATGCTCCAAGAATTATTTAATGGGGCACAACCAATAAGATACTAAACAATTGTCTCAGCAGGATAGGGAAGAACAGTAATACAGCTGATATTAAACCACAGTAAATCCTTTCCACCAGGGAATGATTGCAAAGTATGTTTTTCCCCTCTTTGTTTTAAATTCTTCAGTTCCCATTTGAATTTTTTCCTTTACAGTCTTTCATTATCTCAACCTCTCCATGTAAGACACTAAATAGCAGACATTTAGAAATTGTGCTGTCATTGTTATTACCTGTTTAAAAATTCTTGTGATATTTTGTTCAGATATGGGTGTTTTTTCTCCCTTTTATAAGAACATTTAGAGACAGTTTATGCTTGGGCTTCTCTGCTTGAAGCACAGACAGAATGTGCCAGGAAAAAAAACATATAGTAATGGTATTTCTGGATATAAACATCACTTTACTTATTAGCAAGAGTAAACAGAAAAAACCCCAAACAATCATTTCATAGAAATCCATCATGACTTCCTAATAAATCAATTTGATGCCCAAATGGCATGCTCTACAAAAAACTCTCATGTTTTTCCCAGTCAAATTGCAAAATGAATAACTTTTCCCCATTTGAAAGATGCAGTAGCTTACAAACCATCTTACTGAAATCATAGTTCAGTTCCACTTACTTCTCAGCAGTTCTTCAATATGTCATGCAAACAAATTATACATGTTGCATCTTTATACAGCATTCTCAGCCCAGCCCCCTTCCCTTTTTCCTTCGTTGAGTGCTGTCTCAAGTCAAGCAAGTGCCAGTTCATGCTTTCCTTATGCTGACACAGATCAGGTTTAGGGATAAACCTAAACTTTGCTAACTAGCTCTGCAACGAGAAGACCTCATTAGCATCTAAAAGTCAAATATCAGTAACTTGTATTGGCTAAATATTTGAGCGTGGATGGATTCAGATTCATCTCCGGTCGTTATCAGCCATGTGATAGTGCCACAAATGCAGACCAATGATCCAGTCTTTCAGACTGATGGAAAATTACAGTCATAGGCATTTTAAATATGGAATTGTCTGACACCTATTTTATATGTCTGGGTGCAGGGAGTTAGGATGACTTTATAATTTCCAACAGGAACAGTAACATGCCAAAATTATGCATTATTTAGCATATTTTGAACAAAGACTGTACAGGAACAGTGATTTTCTGGGTTTCAGTTATAAAGAAACAAATAGGGAAGACCTAAAACTTGTATTACACAGCAGTTATGTCACAATTAATTTAAAAACAACTCCACACTTATTTAGAATTCATATAATAATTCTGTATGTGATGGTGTGTTCAGAGTAAAAAATATGAACTGCACAGTTTATGAACCAAAGATGAAGCATGTCCTTTATCTCTTGCCACCTTAACACTGTCACCAAATTGTAATGTTTCATTGTATTCATTGAGTTCTCACAACTCTGCATTATGAAAAAAAGACACATTTGTATTATATTCAAATGTCACATGTTCAGCCCTGACCTGATTGTTGACCATAGTTTATTTTCTTACAGGTTTTTAAACTTGTGTAATTTCTTTACCAGGAGCTGACAAATATTAATGAAGTCACATTGCATTTAAGGGACTTTCTGCAAAAAAAAAAAAAAAGACTAGATCAAAGCTCTCCATCTCACTTTTCATAAATGAATTTGATTTTCCTAACTGGAGAATACAATTTTTTAGCGTTCAAAACTTTAATTTCCCCAGGTCACTAACATGAATGAAATAGTCAACAAATAATATTTATATTTAAGGGAGAAGAGAAAACTTAATAAGGTAAATGATGTTACAATCACTCTTTCTTGATGAATAGCTAAAACAGTCTAAGGTCTTTTCATTTAGACAGGCAGTTGTGAGACCAACACATTGTTTTCCCCATCCTGTATAATCCCTAATTTTATCTGATGTTTCTAAGACTCGGTGGGTAATGCCTGATTAGACTAAGACCAAATGATGTGACATGCTTTTGTTAGCTGTTCTCCTGATGGTCTTATTCCATTAGCCCCTCTAGCTAATGCTCTCAGCTCTGCTCTGGCTTTTGCCCTTCTCTTGCTTCTTGCAAAAGTATAGGTCATGGTGAGAGCATGCCCGTCAGCTCAAAAGAAGCCTTTCAAGCATTTCTTCTCTCTTACATACATCACAAGAAAATATCTTTCCTTTTCTCCTTTGGGTTCTAACCTGCAAATTATTGCCTTATATTAGGGTGACATCTTGCCCCAGGCACATTTACATGGAGTTAATTGGTCTGGACTTCTCCACTGTGTTAGAACTATGCACCTATGCATCACTTTTTGATATAGCTTCAGTTTTAGAAAGAGCTCAAGCTTATAAAACAACACATGAAAAACATTCAGCCATCCCAGTTTTGGGTTTTTTTCAAGTCTCATCTTCAGCACAAGTCAATAGAGTTCCTCTCCGTGGTCTTGCTCCCCACTTTTTCAGATTGTTGCTGCTGGAAGTTAGTAGGTGCATATTCACAGAAGAAGCTTTTTTAAGATTGTTTTCTGAACATTTTGTACAATAAAATTTCAAAGGGCAGAAGATATAGGAAAGTTGAAAAAAAGGTTTGTGAACAGTTTCTCATCTTTTGACTTCTTACCTGCTTGGATCTGATTACAAAGTGTCAGAAACTGTGGTATCTCAATTCAGGTGATCTTAGTTCTTTTTTTCTGCAGCACAAAATGAAAAACTGCAGAAAAAAAATTGATTTTGATAATAAGGGAAAAAGGCCAAAGGCATCATCTGGACACAGAATTGCAGAACCATTTATGTTAGAAAAGGCCTCTAAAGTCATTGAGTCCAACCTCTGACTGATCACCACCTTCTCAACTAGACCATAGCACGAAGTGCCATGTCCAGTTTTTTCTTGAACAATTCCAAGGATTGTGACTCCACCACTTCTCTGGGCAGACCATTCCAATGCCTGACAATCCCTACCATGAATAAATTTTTCCTGGAATACAACCCAAACCCCTCCTGGTGCAGCTTGAGGACTTTTCTTCTCGTCCTGATGCTAGTTGCCTGGGAGAAGAGGTCGACCTCCATCCTTCAGGCAGTTGTAGAGAGCCGTAATGTCCCCCTTGAGCCTCCTTTTCTCCAGGCTGATCAGTCCACTCTCTGAACTGCTCCTCATATGACTTACTCTCTAGATCCTTCTCCAGTTCTGTTGCCCTTCTCTGGACTCACTCTAACACCTTGATGTCTTTCTGGTTGTTAGAGGCCCAGAACTGGAGATACCAGTCGAGGTGTGACCTCACCAGTGCAGAGTGCAGGGGGGCTGGTCACTTCCCTGTTCCTGCTGACACATTATTGCTGATCAAGCCAGGATGCCCTTGGCCTTCTTAACCACCTGGGCACTGCTGGCTCATGTTCAGCCATCTGTCAAACAGCACTCTGAGGTCCTTTTCGGCTGGACAACTTTCTTGCCACTCTGTCCCCAGCCTGTAGTGCTGCAGGGGGTTTTTGTAAGCAAAATGTACATAATAATCTGGTATGTGGGAAGACACCTAAATCACCTTCCTTAAAGGCACATGAATGTAAAGCAGGCAAAGCTGTTGGAATGTTCTCACATTAACTCTACAGTGTCTTAGAACCCAAAACAACAGGGATTTCCTGTGGGTTATTGCCTATTTTTCTTTCCGGTTGGCAAGAAAATGGGCATTCAGATAATACTACCAGTAAAGGTGAGTAGGAATGATGACTCTGTGTGTGGTTTGAAGAAATTTTGCTTTTACAGAGAAGATAATTTAATCCACAGTAAATGTTGTGTTTGCTGTATTGAAGGTACCACCAAATTCAGATTAATTGATGAAAGCATTTTCTGCTAAGGAAAAATACAAATCAAAACAAAACAAACAAGAAAGATAAGAAAATATCCCCCCTGAGACCACAATTAATTCAAATTATAGAGATGCTTAAGGACCTTGATGTGGTAGAATTTTATGATTATAAATGATTCTGCAAGTAAGAAATCTGTTTGCATGTTTTTGCCCGAGACAAGGAAATGAAAGTCTCTTATCACGCAACACAGAATGAAAAAAACTTTAACAGACCTTAATCCTTATAGAAACAATTTATTAGGAAATGAAAATATTACTGATCATTAGTTAAATTGCTCATACAGCATTTAAATAGCAAGTTTTATTAGTTTTGCTTCAAACAGTTGATTTGTACTAAAGAAAAAGACAAAGTTCTTTAAAATGTCAGTTTTATTTGTATATTGCATTCATTTATTGAAACACTCATTAAAGTTTATGTAAAAATAGTCATCTTCATTTATCTGAGTTTTTCTTCTTCTGTAAAAAAATTTACATAAAGTCAAATATATATCTTTGTCTCACTGAAATGAAAGAATTGCATATTGAATATGACTCTACAGGAGTTGCTGGATTCATGGTTATTCTTCACTTAAATGGTCTTTATCTGCCTACAGTTTGTCTGACTTTTATAAGAAAAGTGACAGAGGTGTGCTCCAAGCTATCTTGATATTTAAGACAATCTCCTAAAGCTGGAAGCTATGAATAAAAATCACTTCAGTCTGAGGGAATTAAAATCACTTGCCAGACATGTTTTTCTCTCTCATATGATAAAAGGGCAAAACTACTTACCCTGATAAGGTTTTTTTAAAGATGAAAACCTTCAGGTGAAAACTGTTGGGGATCTTTAAGTGTGAAAATCTTTGTGTTTTCTAAATAGCTACATCAAATTTTCCATGTACGTACTAGTGCACATGTCTGAGTGTCCCTGCAAAATCAGGATCTGTTTGGGAGTGAGCACTGGCTGCTCCTTCTCTCTGGGTCTAAGAAGTTTAGGGACATCATAGTTCCCCTATGGAGGTACCTCAGTGTCCAGCCAGGAGCACCTTGGAAACCAAGATTCCAAGTGAGCTTTTAAGAGGTATATAGATATGTTAAAATATATTTTTTGATTTAGGTATCTGTAGCCACTGAAATCACATTCTGGCTTTCATATTCTCTCTCTCCCTGTATCCAAGTACAACAAACAACACCAACATTGATGGCATGAAATATGAAAAAAAAAAAAGAATTCTAAATAATTCTTAGTAAGTAGCATTCATTTTCTGAAACACTCCAGTTACACTTAGGAATATATGCTGGCCAATGAGATGCTGAGCTAGACGATGTTATGACACGAGTCCTCTCGATCATCCCAAATGACTTGGGAGTTTGGGGATGTTCCTGCTGACTTGAAGCTACCCCAGAGTATTCCAGTTTACAAGGAGGGCATGTGGGAAGACCCAGAAAACTACACACCTGGTAGCCTACCCTCAGTACCTGGAAAGATTATGGGGAATATTATACTGGGTGATACTGGTATTTCTCACATGTCTTTCTCCTTTTCAGACTTTCATCAGCACCAGGTAAGTGGAAAAGTGGGGCTAAAGGGAGAGAAGTTTCTCTACCACCAAGGTGGAAGTTTTGTCTCATTTAGAAATCTCTGTCTTGCCAATTTCCGTTTTCAGGAATCAGAAATGGGAACCTGACTCTGTAATCCCAGATCCTTGTTCACTTGCATTCACTGTCAATTAGGGTATCATCATCTCGCTCAGTAGTCAGAGACCATTTTCCATCCAACATTAGGAATAATACAATATCAAAAAATTTTAAAAAAGGGTAGTAGCCTCTTGTCATCACTCCACCTCGAGGATATAGCTCAGGGAACTTGTGAAGAGCACTCCAGTCACTTCCCACAAATAGCAATATTCCCAGCTGCTGAGTCCAGGATTTCTGAGATTCAGTACTGGCATCTTAGAGCCTTAAGTACATTTGTATGACAGCCATAATGGCATTTTGGGATGCAGAGTTGACATGAATAACAAACCTATTCCACTTCAATTTAGGCTATACGTCAGGACTAGTTCAGTAAAGAGATACAACTGCCAGTTTCTCATGGGATAGTGGGAGCAACTTTTGTTATTGATCCACTTTCCCAGATTTGTTAAAGCCATAGACATTAAAAGGGCATAGTCAGTATATAGGCCCCTGTGTTTTGATCTGTGGCATACTCTGGTACTGTCTTCCATTATATAAACAGTATTTCTGACTTTATAATGTAGCAGTAAAACCAATGAAACAAAAAGATTGCTGACAAAAATTCACTATGCCAGTAACTGGACTGACATATATAGGGTGTCAAATTTTTCTAGTTCCAGTATCAAGAGATTTAGAGGCCGTAAAGGTAAAAGATGCTGACTGCTCCCTCTTCCCATTCTAGTATGATCTACCAAACTCTTTGAAAAAATCAATAATTAAGAAATGGGACAAAGCAGACATTGTGAAAATAGTAATATAATCATTATATCTTTAGGACTTATATACAGACAGAAGATGTAATGAAGTATGTCTGATTACTTTTGTGGCAAAGAGGGCAGAGGGGTGAGTGTGATTAACACGTACTGCATTTTAACTTCACTCTTTTTGTTAGGTTATTTCTCGTAAAAGACATTTTTATTGTTGGAAATTAATATAGGAACATGTAATTTAGCAAGCTGCACAATTATTTCAGTTGAACTACAATATGTGATTACGGAGTGTTAACTCATAATTAGGTAATCTATGCTGTGCCAACAAATCAGAAGTCTTTCAGAGATTAGATTAGTTTTCATCATCACAGAAGAAATCTGGCATCCTATGCTGCAACTAACAGTACCAATTTACTTCTACAGAAACACGATGCAGGAAAAAGTCAGTCTCTGTACTTAACAACTGTGCTGACCTGCCTTCCCTTTCTGTCTCCACAATTACCGTGGGCTGTTTATTGATAAGGAGAGCATGGAAGTCCTTGAATTTCACAGTCTTATCTATCATCAGATATAATATTGCATGTACATTTCCACAGCTTTAGGCTGGAATTTTTTTTTAAAATAATTAAAATATCTAACTATAAACAAACTTCTGAAAGAAAGTCTATAGAGCCTTGAAAGCTTATTTTCTTCTTTGTTTTGCAGTAGAGATTATCTTTTTCTTATAACATCAAAAAGATAAATGAACAAAAGGAAACTGACATTCTCTAGTATTATTAGATTCAGTTTTATTCATAGGTCTCTTCCAATTCCCACTGAACACACTTGTCATATTTTTACTCATTTTTTGTTAATTATGTCTTTCTTGCATGTTACCAGTTTTATTTTGTGCCCAACATCTGTGATATGTGATATGGCCATTAACACACCAGCTGCCATCTGACTTCGGTAGATAAAATTTTGTACTTAAAATAAGACATAAAGGAGAAAGAGTCATCAGCTATGTACTGAAATTATTATTAAAAGATTGGATTTAAAAGTAGCTAATAAGTCATAAAGACAATATTTACATGGTGAAAAGCAAGAAGCAATTTCAAACTTAGAAAATAGTATGAAAGAATAGCAAAACCAAGAGATTTCTAAAAAAGAATGAAGACATAGACAAGATTTCATCATTATATTGAAGATATCATTAACAATATTTCTTCTTTACCCTCTCAAAAGAGTTTGTGTCTCATAAGTCACTATGAATAAAGGCCTTAAAACATCCTAGCCTCTTTCTCAGCAAAAATGAACACAGTAGGCCTGTGAGGAATTGGGAAACAAGTGTTTATAACTAAATAACTAAATAAATTAAGACAGAGAGCTTTTGAGAAACTGTGTCCATCTGTTGTTTTAAATAGCACATGAACCTCTAGGAAGCAATAGCCTCATCTTTTCTTAGCAAGGCAATCACAAGTTGTACCATTCCTGCTATTTCATTTGCAATATACGTGTTGTGAAGTTATGTCCTGCTTGGCCAAGGCATAATTAAGAAATTATGTGTCTGTTGGTGCTATTACTATAAAAAATTTATTATCCCTGGCTGACTCAGCAATTTCATTTGTACCTCTTGATTTTAATGTATCCTCTTATGTTAGGTACACTACAAAAAGATTTGACAAACATAAATACTTAAAGCTGTGCTTTTCCTCCACTACCCCTGATAGTTATGAAGGTCATATCATTCCCATTCAACACATACTGGCACCTGAAAAGTCATGTCCTTCCTAGATAATGAACTCAGGCAACTCACATTCAGTGCTGAGGTTCCTGTGATAAGAGAGAATGCAAATGGCATTTCAGGACTCTTAACACGCTGAGCACTGCTGGTCCACAGAAGACCCTACTCTGAGTCCAGTTGTCACACCTGGATGAGTTCTTGCTCTCATATCTGGTAGTGTTTAGAATCTGGCTATAGGGTGCCCTTTCCGACCCATAAGCCACTGACACCAACAAAGCACCCAAATATGTTTTTTCCAGTCTTGTCCATTGTAGTTATACAATTAATTCTTATTCATTTGACCACACTTAGTGGCTGTCATGTTATATCAATGGCACAAGGATTTTCTAAATTAACTCAGCTATATATATATATATATATGAAGTACTAGAAAGTGTAAGTATTTATTTAAATATGCCAGGTTTATGCTTAAAACTTATATTAACAGCTGGAGGAAAATTAGCCAAAAATACAATTAGAGGAAGACAAAATAAACTTTTTTATTTAAATACTCAGCTGTAAACAATGAAAAAATTGTAAGAGCAATTTCTCTGGTTTCTTATGCTGTTTTTCATAACCTGGTATGATTGACTGGATCTTTTGTTCTTTCAAAGAAAGACTCCTCTGAAGCATGAATGTAGAATCTCTTGATAATAATTGTGTGGTCTAAACTATAAGACCTTTAGGAAGTGATCTGAATAAATAACTCTGGAATTTTCAAATGTATGCATAAGTTTACTTAAATGAGAATTTGGGGTTCAACCACAGTCTCATGTCTAAAATTATTAAAAATGTAAAAGGTTATAATATTTAAACTCAGAAAATTGAAGTTTGAATATTTAATTCTAATAGTAAATCAAAACTACTCTGGCAGTATATTTTATGTCAAGATCATTCTCTTCTATACACACAAAAAAAGAAAAACTGACAAAAGTTCAATTAATCCTAAATAGGCAACTTTTGGTAATATTTATTTAATTAATACATAATTTTAAATGCACTTACAATAGCCAAAATACTGCATTATACACTTGGTTGCAATGAAACAGAACCTATTCATTAACTTCTTCCATTTGTTCTTATTCTTTCTAATGCCTTTTACTCCAGAGGCTGAAATCTCTTTAAGCAATCACAGATTTCTGCTAATGTCATTACTGAAAGTATATGTTTAGTAAGAGGTGAAGAGAAATTGTGTTTGCATTTAATTTAATTATTTTAGAACAGTGACAACTTCATCAAGAGTAATAGTACAAACCAAAGTTGATATATCTTTTTGATGAACTGCAGCAAAATAATTTATTTCTGGAACAGAAAGCTTAGTAAGCACAGATAACAAACAGATTTTTATGTTTCGACAGGTAAATTAGAAAGGAAAAAATTATTTTGTTTAAAAATCCTTTTTTTTTCTCATATTTTTTACTCACTTGCACTCTTGAAAGTCAAATCACTCTAAATTTTTTCATTAACTTCTCTTTGGTTTAAGAAACAGCAGAACTATGAAGACCTGAAAACATCTGGTCATGGGAGCAAATACACACAATTCGGACTAGGCTTGTGAACCTTGTTATTATGCCCTGGTCTTTATGGGTATGTTTATACTAGGAAATTAGATTATTCCTGTTGCTGTTCCTTGCACTGAAATGCATCTGTGAGGATGCCACCAGGTGTGACTCTGTTCCTGTCACATGAACTATAGCCAGGTATGGTTCAGGACTCAGAGCAGACTTGCTCTGAGCAGCCAGATTGCTCTGGAGAATGAGGGCTAATAAACATCAGTGGACACCCCTCTTCAGTCACAGCCCATGTCCAAGTGTGCTCTTAGGCATATTTGATTAACATAGATGCAGTCTTGGCACAGCTGGTGTAGTTAGTTCAGTAGGGTCCCACGTGTTACAGTCACCTCTTGGCTGCTTTGTAGCAGTGTCGCTGAAATCTGGCCTCTGTTCAAAGAGTGAAAAGCAGTAGACTGATAGGCCAAACACATTTTTTCTGTAAGCAAAAGGGTTCTGCTTTTTTTGAATGACTACATTGATCCTTGCTCACTGGCAGCACCTGTGGGGAAGCATGATTTATTCCCTGAAGGTGAATTTCTCATTGACTATCTTGGTTTTCCTCTCTTAAATGACCAATATTCTCAAGCTTATGTATATATACATATTGCAGTAGTATGTCAAAGTTTTCTCAGGAAAAAAAAAAACAAACAAACAAAAAGAAAGGGAAAATGTGGATTAGAGCTAATACAGCTTTATATTTCAAGTAGTGAATTTTCAATGCAGAAGAAATGCCAGCATTTTTTAATTTTTCTTAAGCTTTATGACCAGTGCAATTGGAAAGAAAGGAAATTCAATAACAAAATAAGCATAAAGTGTCAGGTATGGATTACCTATACAAAATACTTTGCATGAGTTTTGCAAGGATTTAATTATGTCAGTGAATCCTGAGACACATGGCAGTAAACACTGTAAGTTTCACTTTAGTACTTAACTTCAAAAGTATAACCCAGGTGACAGCTACAGCTGTCTCCTTTGAGAACACACACAGGATCACTCTCAAGGAGAAAAGACAACGCAGAAAGAACCGTGTCTTGCAGAATATATCACCTAAGGAGTCTTTCTGCTGTGCCTTTTGCAATTGGATATGTCTGTCTCGTATTGGCCTCATAAGCCACCAGTGTACTTGTAACAAACGTGGATAGAGCCTTCCCAAATCTTCGTTCGCAAAGCCTAGCCATGATGAGAACCCAGGTATAAAGATTCACATCCCTCCCTGAAGAAATCACCCAGAGTCAGTAAGATTACGTAAGAAACTCCTAATCACCACTTCCTTGCCTCTGATCTTTTTGTAAAGTCTCCATCTCATTACAAAATAAGTCACTATGGCTTTGCTTTTAGGAAGTAGCAGCACTTGACTCTCACTGAGGGCTAGTTACTTGTCTCTGACATGAAGAGGTCACATTTTCACATAACTGAAAAACAACCTTGTCTCCACACTCCCAGGCTGTTTGTGCTCTGGCATAGCACATTTCTAGCTCCTGTTCTTCTCTGTCATCCATACTCTCAGCTTCTTGCTATTGAAATAGGAGGAAAGCTGCTTGCTCCAGGACTTTTCATTCCAAGGGACTGATTTCTGTCAGCTTCACCAATGTACTCCAGCGTGTCTTAATGTTGGAATCCTCAAAAGAAGTGAATGTTGCTGAAGCATTTTCTTCTCAGCGAGACATTAAAAATAATAAGTCAAACACTAGTCATTTCTCCTCAAACCACAGATAGAGACATCTGAAATGCTGAAAGAGGGTGTTAAACAGTATTGAGAATAAAAATTTTGTTGTATAAATTACATCAGTCCCCAAAGACTCATAAAGTAGTTTCTAAAGCTGTTAGGTTTTTAAAAGGATATAAAACATAATAGACTGTACATATATATTGCATCTTCTTCATCTGTTAGTTGGGCAGAGTTGAGGTTTATGAGGACACTAAAGAATAATTCTGCATCATAAAAATGTTATCACTATTTATTCCTTTAAACGATAAATATTTTACTTGGGTTATCTTAGGAAAGTAGTAATTAAATCTAAACGAAAATCACTCTGTCTGTTATAAGAAACTAATGAGACTTCTTATATGAATAATAAGGTATAAAGAAAAAGTTATGCCATTTTTGTCATATTTTGTCCAAATGTTTTGCCTGTATAGAGACTAGACTAATACAACTCAAAAATTCTCATTCAACCATTAAGATTCCCAGACAGAATCTTAAAAAAATCTTTCATTATTTTGGTCAATTTACTTCAGTTACAATTCCAATGGCATTTAAAAGCAAACCTCAATTAAAGGTATATCATTTATTTTGAAACAACCAAAGCTACTTATCCTAAAAGTACAGAGTATCACTGACAGCCTTGAAAAGCTGTGATTCCCATTATTTCTATCAGACATGATTATATTTTTCTTTGCTGTAGGAAAATCATAGTGATGAGTTTACTATAAAAATCAGTGTAGCACTATAATATAGATATTGATGGTATCAGTCACAACATGGGATAAACTTAACTGTGAACACAAAATCTACTTAATTGTAAACAGCAGATCCTGCAAAGAGCAGAGGAAAATGCATTTCTGTAAGTACTTTCCAGAGCTACCCTCTAGTAAAAGAGCAGGTATAAATGTTAAAATTCAACACTACAATCTCTGAAGTGGAATTCAGCCATCCCAGAGAGAAAGAAATCAAGCCTCAAGGAACATACACTAGGAAATGCAGCTTCCCTTTTAAAAAAAAAAAAAATCAATTCATAAATGCATGTGTCTTTCCTCATAAGCTAGATGTAAACTCCTCCTGAAGAACTCGGAATTCTGTAGGACCTTGCCTGTCTGTGTATTCTCAGGCTCTAAAACTTTTGTTCACTTAAAAAAATCCTACTTGAACTTCCCTGGACTTGTAAGAAATCAGTAGCTGCTTCTAGGCAAAAGAACAAACAGATATTTAATAAATTGTTTTAAATAAATTTTAATATGATGGAAGATTCACCTGGTGGATACCTACACATAGCATACAGAGGTGTTCATTTTATTATTACACTACAGCCTAAAAGTTTCACACTTTCATTTTTCTACCGGGTAGGGCAACACATAAGTCTCTGGGATTATATTACTGATTAAGTCATAGGGAAACTAGACAACTCCCTGGTGTCCTTGTAAGGAAGGTACAGTCCTTAGTAAGGGAGATGACAGGAGCCAAATACATTTTTTATATTGTTCATACGTATTCCTCAAGCTTCCTTTCCACTAAATAATTTATTTATTTGTTAAAGCACAGCTAAATAATATGAAAGTGTATTTCATGGTTGCTGCAGCCAACTGGCTGCCCCCGAAATTCATGTCTTCAAACAGTCCCTCCTGGTTGTTATTATGAGGTTTCCTTGTTGGTTTCTTCATCACTTGCATCAAAAGTACTTGGGGATAACAAAAAAAATTCTTTATTAATTCAGTAAATTAATAGGTTCTTCACTATCTCTTTACAGTAGCATCTCATGCATTTTGAAACCATTAGCATGTTCAGCCATCAGTCTTTGTTTCTCTTAACAGTGTTACTTTCATAATTTTTCACCATATGCGATTTTTCTAGCCACCTAATCATATCTGCTGCTTTCCAGCAGGTCGTCCCCTAATTTAGGTGTTCGCATAAAACTGAACTACACACACTACCTGGTTCAATAAAAACACATAACAAAATAGAGAATGAAATGCATGGTTTTTTACATTTGAAGATTTTGGATCTAAAGATAAAAGGGCAGAATTAAGCTGACCAATTGTACACACCCAAAGTAAAGATGTTTATATGTGAGCTAGTCACTCTAGGGTATCTTTAGTAAGCCTTATCAATAAAGAATTCATCTTCTATCCCAAGAGAGACTAAATTCCAAAGATTTAGAGTTAATTTAGAAGTATTTGTTGGGAAAAAATTAAATATTCCCCAGAGAGACTGTGTCTTTTCTTTGATTATAAAGGGAGTTAAAAGTTACTTGCTGAAAAGTACATCTCTATTTTTAATCTGATAAAACCTAGCCTGTGTGCCCCTACATATACCTATTTTTGAATCTCTTGTCTTGTCTCCAGAATTTCAGGGGTTTTTTTTAAATCTCCAGCTGTTATAAATAAAACAACCAAAGAAACAAAAATAATTAAAGGAGAGATATACTTTAATGGAAGTATGAGTTCTATTCCCATCTAAATTTTTTCTGAAATGAATGAAATATAACTATTTTTCTGAAATACCTGGCAACAGTGACATTATTTAATGATAATTCAAAATGCTAACATTAGTAGTTCTTTATCCTTCCTATGAAAAAGATGTAAGAACACACATAATCCACAGTTTAATCTAATTTATTGTTTTGATGACTTGCAGGGGTAAACCCTGGAAGAGGTCTTTAATTATTTCCACTGATTAAATATCATCTGGGGTAAATATATGCCTTTTAACTCAAATATATTAACGCTAAGACATGCTTAGAGAACTCTTTACTTCAGGCCAACACTGCTTCCGTTTCAACATACAACAGAGCAGATACGGAATGTAGTCATTAAGGACAAGACCTGCCTGTATTTTTTACCAGGGTACCTTGCTAAGCCAGAATATCACAATTGAAAGTAATAGCTTTGCTATATTTTCCAGCCATCCTTGCTCATTTTTCAATACCATTTTTCAATACTTTCCTTACTGAAGAACACATCTTACCATAGATATTTTAATTTTACCTGCTAGCAGGAGTCCCACAGTGACTGCTGATGATAAATGTTGTTTTACTGTAACTACTACCTGTAACTCTTGATTGTGTTCATATGAAGAGGTAAATTCACCCTTCCTTACTGTCTACATTTACCAATATGTGTATGGGCAATATACCTCCTGATGTGAAGGCTATATTTATGTAAGTAAAATGCTTAAAGCCAGGACATGGGTCCAAATAGTCATCAAATCCTCTATGCCCTTCAAATTTTTATCATCTATGGCAAAGTTTTGACCCCTGCCAACTAACAAACTCCTTAACATTAGATAAGGCCTAGTTTATAACGTAGCAAGGATTCAGAATAATCCCCAACAGAGGAGGGAGAAAAATATATAAAATTTTTACTGTATCAGGTAGCCTTGGCCCATATAATGGTTGCCTGCTCATTTTATTTGGTGCCAAAATATGATAGGAAATGTCATCCTTTTAAGAAGATGATATTTCTAGGAGACCTCTGTTTAAAATGCATTTGTGTATGTGTTTTTAAAACAGTTTAGGGGGTTTTAAAAGAACTAGAGGAGAAACGTTTCAACCAGCTGAAAGAAAAACTGCTTGTGCTCCATATTTGTATTCCCAGATCAGATTTATAAAGCAAAGGCAAAAGAAATTAAAGATAAAAGAAATTAAAGAAAACAAAAACAGAGAAATTTTCAAGTGGTAAGCATGAATCTGTTTATACAGAAGAGTTGCATCCTTGTTCCTTCCTGAGCTTTTAATAATGAAAACATTAATGGTAATGAAGCTGGAAAGATCCCTGGGCATAGCTATTAGGGATATACCAAACAGGGACAAGTATGCCATATCTCTGCCAGATGTTATAGTTGCAAGGAAAACAAGCTGCAGGTCTTCATTGACTTTTTTTGATGAAAGAATTGCTGAAGGGAGGTTAGCAACAGGGTGGAAAAACTGTCCCTCGGGCCAAAATATGCCAATAACTCTGTAATTCTTCAGCAGAAATGCACTCTACTTTTAAGTTCCGCAAAACAAATGACCTCTTCCCAGTCCTCAATTACAATCGAGTGTGATAACGTGTTTCTGGATGGTTTAAGTGGAAAAATGTTGATCAGGGCTGACAGTTTAGTGGCTGTTTCCATACTGTCACTGTGGTCTTCAAAAATATAAACTGTGAGTGCAGCTTCTGGCTGGTAGTTGGAGTATAGCTCATCATTCAGCACACTAATGAGTATGTTGTGCTTATATCTTCCAAATCAGACATGTTTTTAAACATACTATGAACTCTGGTGCAATGACTATAGTTAGATGTAAGTATAAAACAGTGTGCTAATTACTTACAATAAATCAAAGTAAAATTTGGAATACAGGGTGTTCAACCTGAATATGAGGAAAAGTTTCTTTACTGTGAGGGTGACGGGAATAGGATGCACAGAAAATCTTCCCAGCGGAGTTTCCTTCAAAAGCTGCCTGGATGGGATCCTGTGCAACCTGCTCTGGGTAAATTTGCTTTAGGAGGAGAGTTGGACTAAATGATCACGAGAAGTCCCTTCCAACCCCAGCCACTCTGTGATTCTGAAATAAAATTTGAGAGGGAAGGACATGACATAGAGAACACCTCTTAGAGTATTTTGCTACCAGAAATGTTAATTAAATAGCCCTATCCTCCATTCCTTACAAGCATTTATCAAAAACACAGTAACAGATGTGGGGACCATAAACAGAGGAAAAGTAGTCAACGGAATCTTCTTTCAATTTTCTTTTTAACAAGTGTTATTTAATGCATTTTTCCCATATCTGTGAAAAGCATTTTCTGTTTGTACTCAGTTCATCAGAGTGTTGCTTGCAAATATGCTACAGAAAAATACATCTGGAGTATATGCAATGGACCAGATTGCAGAGGAACAGAAGTGTCTACAAACCCACTTACAATCTGGGAAATTCAAAAAATTGTTCACAGACCCAGTTAAAAACAAAGCAAGCAATGTCAGTTGATATCTTGCACAGAAGACCTTAAACACAAGCATGTTTTAATTTCAACACAAATGTGTTACATATTATTTCTATAGAGATTATTTTATACGTTCATCACCTGCAAGTTTAAGTCTCCCATCTATAACCACGGTGAACTTCTTAGCATATCAGTAAGAACTCTTAGGGAAGAAGGATCTTCAGTGTATTTTAAAAAGTCATTACCATGAAATTTGCTTACTTCAATAGCATGTACTTTAGATTCTGCTTATTTACCCAGTCTATGTCTACCATTTTAAAATTATGCATGCAGAGTAAATCTGTGGAAAAAAACCTAAACCTAGGTTATTATAAGGACAGTGAACAATCACAGTAGAAAATAGATGAGCATAAGTAAAAGACTTGAAATAACGATTCTTCTTTTAGCCAGCATTCATTGAATTAGGAGAGATTGGAATAATCTTTACAAAGTGAATAAGGGAACTGATGCATGGAAATAATTCTCTCATTTGCTTGACATTTTTAATTCAGCCCACAGGGAGTTTTAGCAGTCTCACGATAATCTTGATTTCATATGAAAGTCACGTCAGCGAGTAATATGAATCCAGAGACCTTGAAAAACAGTTTCTTGTACTTGATACCCTTGTTGTCAGTTTCTTAAAAAAACAAATTTTGTAAAAATTTGAAGAAGTATCTAGAGGGCAGATTGTATTTAAAGTAACTAAGAAAGTTAGAGGGTGAAAGTTACTTTTCTTTGTGTTTTTTTACTGAAGATACCTGAGATATCTGAAGAGCTATATCCCTTCCTCTCTTTCTTTAGTTAGCTCATTTAATGAAAAAGGGAAGCAATACATTCTCTTGTATGTGAGTACACTCCCTATGGTGTTATTGATTTTTGTGTATCTCTCTTTATTACCTTCAGAGAGATTCTGTGCTTTCTTCATGTTGTATTCTAGCAGGACAGATCCAGTAAGAGACAATTCAGATGTTTGGGATATTTCAAGAACTTCTTTTATAAGGTTCATCAGTCATGAGTACTTTTCAGACTATTGATAGTATTTCAGATTTGATATATTGTCCAAGATGTCAGATTTACTTTTTCAGTTTTTGGTTCATTCAGTTGAAATTGAAGCAGATCAACATCAAACACAGTGAAAATTCTCTGTATTTCAGTAACCACTGCATTCAAGTCTGGCCTTGTACTGAGAAGTGCTTTATGGTATATAGATGTATACCAGGGCATGTAACTACAGGAACTATTCTTCTTTTTTCAGAACTGAGGGTTGTAGAAAATTTTCATTGCTATTATTATTATATATTGAGGCATTGCTAGTCTGGAAAACCATCTAGGTTGGCTGCATGCCTGCGGAGGAACTCGAGATCAGCTCAAAAACCCAGGCAATTCACAGAACAGAAGCTGGAACAAGCTGTAGCAGGAAATACTTCTCAACCTCTACAAGCCACACTGCTTCATCAGTCATTATAGAGGCAAATGTTCTCCTCCATTCAATCCACACATATTAGCAAATGATGTTATATCATAATAAAACAGGACAAGGCAGAAAATTTCTGCCTGATTGTTACAGTTCTCACTCATGTTGCTCAGATTGTCAGTAGCAGTTTCCCTCTATTCTTTTTCCACCTGTCCTTTCCCACCATACTCCTCACATCAGAATGGGTTCTGTGCCTCACTAGTCTGACAGTAAGAGATCTTTTAACTTGCAATTTAAATTTTTCTTTGGCTAGCAAAGCATGCTTATTTTTTATTCAGTTTATGGAATTTTTTTTAGCCTCAGAGTTTTTCCCTTTGAAATTTTTTACAAACAGTAAGCATTTGCTGTCTTATTCTTATTTTGCTAACTAAACAAGTTATTATAAGGAAACTCTATCCCTCATCATCTTAGTAGATATTTTTTTCTCCTTCTTATCAGTGTGATTTGAAAAAATCCAATATGAAAAAACAAAGGTAAAATAAGAAAAAAAAAGAAATTGATAATATCAAAATTACTTACATTTTGGCATGATATAGACTTACTGATGCACTCTCCAAAACAGATTTTCTGTTTTAAATAAAAGTAATTTATAAATTTGCATTCACGATCCAATATTATATACAACACTTTTGTGATATATAAAGGAAAAACTCTCTTTTCTCTTTTCAGCTATGGCATATTTATTTCTACTTCATCTTCTTAAAGGAAATGCAATGCAAAATACATCCATAAGTATTTTTCATGTGAATACTGAAACTCAAAATTTGCAAATATGTGCAAGACTGGTGAAAGAGAATTGCTTAGTGCTTAGGCACTTCCTGCTGGCCAGAGTAGGCTATAAAAAGACTGGAAGGTATAAACATAAAATGTAAGATATTTTCTTTTGAATAGGAAAGTAGAAAATCCATTCAATCACTTGGCACACTAAATGTCATTTTCTTATCACTTTATCATGACAATCCATAAGATTCGGCATGGAATCTGGGAATAACTTCCTTTTGCTCAAAGGAAAAATAAAGTTGAATTGGTATTTTGGCATTAAATCTCATAGCAGCTCTGTAACTTGGCATTTACTGCACATCCTTGCATTGATTTAGCATTTCTATCCCCATAATATTTCTTTTTCCTAATACTTGCCTATCTCCCATTTTAAAACAATTTATATTAGTTGTTGCTTTTATCACCATTGGTTTTTCATTGCACATATAATATTGTCCCAGATGCAACACTGTATTTAAGGTTCTGTCAGGATTTTTGTGCTACAACACTATTTTCTTGGATTTATAATTTAAAAAAAGATCCTTTGGTTGAGATGCCACGCTACTGCAAATTTTCAGGTAGCAAAATGGTTATTTTTTAATCCTACTTTTAATTATTTCTTTTAAGTAGGAGGAAGAATATCTCAAATAAGCAAATAATGATGCATATATTTGAACTTTTTTCTGTGAATATTTATTTTTTTAATCTTAACTTTGTGATTCTTATTCATACTAAATAGTAGGATTTATTTCCTCTGATTTCACTATCTTCATGCAAAAGTATTCTAAGTGGTCTGCCCTCTAGAAATAATGATAAAAAGAAGTATAAAAATAGGTTTCTTTAAGGTTAGCAGACATTAACATTAAGTAGTATAAGCTGATACTCCAAGTGAAGAAAACCTAGATTTAACACAGAAGTTTTTCTTAATAAGTAAAGACTGTAGTACACCTTTAAAGGACTGAACAGGAAAGAGAAAGGAAGAAATATGTATGGGTTATATAACACATTTCTAAGCTCATAAAAAAGTCTCTGTACTTGAAAAACTCGGTTTCATTAATCAAAAAACAAAGGTCCCTTAATCTAGGAAGAACTTGACCTATGCCTGAAATATCTTCGCCCCTTCGCTTTTCTGCCATTTCTTGTAGTGTCAGCAAATTCACACAGACCTAATATTGAGGTATACACATTGCAAGACAGAATCTAGGATTGTTTTAACAGCAATGTTAAAGGGATGTTTGGGGATTTATTTAATATAAAAATGGCATCATTTAAACATTAGTGGTTCAAAAACATGAAATAAAAACACCAACTGTATTTCCATTTTTTGTAATTAGAAATTTCAGTATCAAAACCCAAGAAACAATACATATGACAGAATTAAATAGATTCCTTCATAGATGTATCAAAATCTAGGATGTCAATAGAAACATTTGTTTCCAGAATTAATATAAATAATTGAATTGCACCATTCTTGCCTTCGTTAGTACTGGATAGTCATTGGAAAGATACAGATGAAAAACAAGGAATGTCACATCATTTGGAAACAATTTCAAAAGAATTCTCTGTTTCACTGTTTAGTCATTCCCTAAGTGAAACAAACTGTGCTTTTGGTACTGGCCTGGCATGCATGAAATGAATTAACAACTGAATAACAATGTTTAATTAAGGATAATAGATATATGTCAATATTTGGAGAGGGGAACATTAAAAGAAACATTTTTTACAAAGATAGTAAATATGCATGTAAGTAGATTAATAACAGGTTGTCTTTTTTTTTAATAATAATTTATTATCATCACTAAATGAAATACTGTTAATACAACATTTCTTTCCACTTTCTCCAAAACATTACGCCTCATCTCTTCATTTTTGGGTTCTTTTTAGGTACAGAAAATCTGATTTGTCTGAATTTTGCATAACTGAAATCCATATGTTTATTTCTTTGCATGATTTTCCCACGGTTCTTTCACAATTATGCAATCTTTTCTTTATCTGTATATACAGAGGTATGTATATATATTGCCCTGCCTGAAATTGTTTCATTGCAAATAAACTTCTGCAAAGATCCTTTGGCAAAACATTTTGTGGGGCACACCTTATTGCAAAATAATTTCTCATTCTAATATAAGGTGAAAATCACTTTTTTTCAAAATAATTTTCCATAGCACATCACAAAGTATCTTATCTCTGTTACCATCTCTCCTTTACAGAATTCTCTCATAATTATATAAAAAATGTTTTTCTCACCTTAGTACTTTTTGCTTTCACTGAACTGTGAGGTGTCTATGGTCAATAAGTGTTCCTGCTTCCAAAGTTACCCTGAAATTTAGTTTCACTGATTTTAGGAATTTTATGCACAACTAAATGAAGAATACAATCTCAGTGCCACTGATCAAAACAATTTTAATGACACCAATACAGGTATTTCTCTTGAGTTTGGGATAAATGTGTTTCTAATATTTAATAGCTCATTGAGTTAACACTGTAATATGGCAAGTCTGCAAGACAGTATAGCTAAATACTGTAGATGTAGACATGTGGTAGATTCTGCATGAGTTTTGACCTCTATTTTGTAGAGTGGGAATGGAAAAAACAAAAATCTGTAGCCTTTTGTAGTAAGAGAAGAGAAGGGCTAACTCAAGAAAGTCAATAGTCACGGCTTTAATTTACATCAGTATGAATCTTATTTTTAGAGATGTTTTGAAGAGTGACAGTCAGTCATGTCACTGAATGTTTTCCCTCATGTTCAAGGAACTTTATTTTCATCCTTCATATTCTTAGAGCAGTTAAAAACATCCAGACAATACCAAAAAGAAAAAGGAGTTTAATTTTACCTCTAGCTTCTTGAAAGGAAGCATTCCAGAAAATTAGAGACAAAAGAAGAGGAGGTTTATTTGGAATTGGTTTCATTTTGAGTGGGTTCTTTTTCTGATAAAAAAATGCATTATTCCAGTTTTGATAACACAAGTAAGAACATATCTTTTCCCTCAACTGAGATTGTAAAGCTAGGGTCTAACTCAAGGTGACAAGATTTTCTAACTCTGAGTTAGAGGACCAGAGTTGTGAGTTGAGGACAAGAACTGATTCAAATTTTTGTTTGTTTATTTTGCTTGTCATGAATATGAACTAATCAGGGACAGTATCGTAGTTATAAGTGCACTGAACTGCCTATTACCACAGGCACTTCACCTGATGAGGTCTCAAGACAGAATTCTGTAACAAATTCATTCTGCTTTAGCTAAAGGTGACTTCAAAGAGGTTCTGCAAGTTATCCTGGGGCTGAGAGTGGTCTTAAATTTCTGAAATAGGCCCTTGCCTGTGAAGCTTAATTCATGTAACAGCTTTCAAAACAAGTTTTTCCTGTGTTTTAGAGACCTATTTTGTCAGTAGATGAAGCTGAAAACACACCCTTTAGCTGAATTTAAAGCCTGGTAAGCATTGGAGCAGTATAAATAATATACTTTTGTTTTGATGGCTGTGTTCGCATGGCAAGGTTTTGGTAGCGGAGGGACTACAGGGATGGCTTCTGTGAGAAGCTGGCAGAAGCTTTCCGTGTGTCTACCAGAGCCAATGCCAGCTGGCTCCAAGATGCACCCACTGTTGGCCAAAGCTGAGCCCTTCAGTGATGCTGGTAGTGCCTTTGTAATAACAAATTTAAGAAAGGGAAATCATTTCTGCACAACAGCAGCCAGGAGAGGAGACACCAAGGTCAGTGAGGAAGGTGGGGGGAGGAGTTGCTCCAGATTCCAAAGCTGAGCTTCCCCTGCTGCCCATGGAGAAGACCATGGTGAGGCAGCTGTGGCCCTGCTCCACACCGGAGCAGACTCCTGGCAGAACCTGTGGAGAGAGGAGCTCATGCTGGAGCAGGTTTGCTGTCAGGACTTGTGACCCCATAGGAGACCCACACTGGAGGAATGCATTCCAGAAGGACTGCACCCCGTGGAATGGACTCACACTGGAGAAGTCTGTGAAGAACTGCAGCCTGTAGGAAGTACTCACATTGCAGAAGCTCATGGAGGACTGTCTTCTGTGGGAGGGACCCCACACCAAAGCAAGGGGAGAGTGTGAAGAGGGAGGAGCAGCAGAGACAATGTGTGATAAATGGACCACAACACACATTCCTTCTATCTGCACACTTTGATGGGGAGAAGATAGAGATATCCAGAGTAAAGTTGAACCTGGGAAGAAGGACAGGGTGGAGAGATGTTGTTTTTAAGAATTGGCTTTATTTCTCATTATCCTACTCTGATTTGATTGATAATAAATGAAATTAATTTCCCAAAGTTGAGTCTGTTTTGCCTGTGACACTAATCAGTGAGTGAGGGCTCTATCCCTGTCCTTACCTTAAGGTAAGGACATGAGTCTTTCATTGTATGTTTCTTCCCCTGTTGAGTTGAAAAGGACAAGTAATAGAGTGGCTTGATGGGCACCTGGTGCCCTGCCAAGGTCAACCGACCACCCGGCTGAAACAGGAAAACAAACATGAACTATTTTCCACAATGAAAATATAGTTACAAATTTTATTGTATTTAAAATATTTTATTTAGTTCTAAGTATTTAGCTCCTATCTGCATAGAGTTTAAGACTGAAAACACTTTCACTATTGTTTTTGAAAGGTGAATGCAAAAAAAGAAATTTCCTTCTCTGAATTTCCAGGTGAAACTATTTGAAGAATTCAAGTGTAAAATAAATCTAAGTAGACTTTTTTGTGTGTGTTTCAGTATTGTTGCTATAATATCATTAACAACTGGAAAAAATAATTCATTTCATAGCTTGAGGAGGTGTAAAAAGATACTAAGAGTAAATTAGGGACTTGGTTTTAACTCTTATGCTTATTTCAAAACTCTAGATTATATTAGAGATTTTTAAAAAACTAAAAGCAAACAAACAAACAGAACAAAAAAAAAGAACTAAAGAGAAATGGCAAAGAACTGAAAAAAGATAGTCTAATATTGTCTTTGATATATCTGAAAAACAATTTCTGTTTATGGCAATTTAACAAATTTCACTGAGTTGCCTAGATGAAGAAGACTAATCTATTTGAAATATTATATTATGTTCACTGGCAGAAAAGTGACTGTATTTTCATACATTTATTTGTGGTAAACATAATATAAAAAATCTCATGGCTTGCATATGTTTATTTGAGAAATTAAGTAATTGTTATTGTACATTGCTGTAAAAAAGCTGGACAAATTGAAAAGCTAAAAAGATTCAAGTGGGAATAAAAAGTGGGAAATACATTTAAGACACAATTTGAACCAGAGCAAACCAGAGCAAAGTTCTACATAACTTAAGACTAAATAAACATTAGTGTTTTGCTTCGCTTGACCAAATTCTGAAACATGGCATAATTTTTGAATGTTTGCTAAAATTTTCATTGCAATGTAGGTTTTGGTTGATTTTTTTCATTTTCATCCAGGCAAGCAATTGATTTAGCCAGTTCCTGTAAAAATTGGTTTACAATATCTACAGGCATATTTAGATACTGAAACACTCCATTTTTATTTCATGCACCAGAGGCAAGAATGCTTTAGTAAGTTGAATTATCTGAATTAATTGCAAAGATCTGGTATATTTATTTTCATCTTACTAGAAGGGATAACTCATTTAGGTAAACAACTCATTAGCAAAAGTGTCCTAGAATAATACATAATGACATACATCCTACTAAGATAATGCGCTCCAGCATCTGGTTCTCAGAACATGAACATTCGGAGCATTCTGATTCAGAAGTTGATTATATTCAGACCAGATACCAGGGATTGTATTTTTCTGTATTTATTTAGACTGTTTTGCATGGATAATCATCTCAAGCTAAAATTATTCAGGCTATTCAGCCCTTCAAGTCAACCACAGATGATTATTTTCTTTGTCTACAACATGATATAGTTGAGTGACAAAAGTGTCTCCTGAGAGATTTGAGGACATTTTATCCCTTCATGTCAGCAGGAATCGTAAACATATGCTCAAGGTCAGAAAATAGACACAAGC